>NC_046172.1:88685145-88890145 GCF_011064425.1 Rattus rattus
TATTATTAACTTGAGTATTTCTTGTGTACATTTCGAGTGTTATTCCCTTCCCGGTTTCCAGGCAAACATCCCCTTCCTCCCCCTTCCTTATGGGTGTTCCCCTCCCCACCCTCCCCCATTGCCACCCTCCCCGACAGTCTAGTTCATCATTGAGGGATTCAGTCTTCTTAGGACCTAGGGCCCCCTTCCACTGGTGCTCTTGCTAGGATATTCATTGCTACCTGAGGTCAGAGTCCAGGAGTCAGTCCATGTTAGTCTTTAGGTAGTGGCTTGGTCCCTGAAGCTCTGGTTTGCTTGGCATTGTTGTACATATGGGGTCTCAAGCCCTTCAAGCTCTTCCAGTTCATTCTCTGATTCCTTCCAACGGGGTCCTGTTCTCAGTTCAGTGGTTTTGCTGCTGGCACCGGCTGTATTTGCTGTATTCTGGCTGTGTCTCTCAGGATCGATCCATCCGGCTCCTGTCGTCTGCACTTCTTTAGCTTCATCCATCTTGTCTAATTGGGTGGCTCTATATGTATGGGCCACATGTGGGGCAGGCTCTGAATGGGTGTTCCTTCAGTCTCTGTTTTAATCTTTGCCTCTCTCTTCCCTGCCAAGGGTATTCTTGTTCCCCTTTTAAAGAAGGAGTGAAGCCTTCACATTTTGATCATCCGTCTTGAGTTTCATTTGTTCTAGGCAACTAGGGTAATTCAAGTATTTTGGGCTAATAGCCACTTTATCAGTGAGTGCATACCATGTATGTCTTTCTGTGATTAGGTTAGCTCACTCAGGATGATATTTTCCAGTTCAACCCATTTGCCTACTAATTTCCTATAAACTTGTTGTTTTTGATAGCTGAGTAATATTCCATTGTGTAGATGTACCACATTTCTGTATCCATTCCTCTGTTGAAGGGCATGGGTTCTTTCCAGCTTCTGCATATTATAAATAAGGCAAGTATGAACATAGTGGAGCATGTGTCTTTTTTTATATGTTAGCATCTTTTGGGTATATCCCAAGAGAGGTATAAGCTGGATCCTCAGGCAGTTCAATGTCCAATTTTCTGAGAAACCTCCAGACTGATTTGAATGGTTGTGCCAGTCTGCAACCCCACCAACAATGGAGGAGTGTTCTCTTTCTCCGTGATCCTCGCCAGCATTTGCTGTCACCTGAGTTTTTGATCTAGCCATTCTCACTGGTGTGAGGGAAATCTCAGGGTTGTTTTGATTTGCATTTCCCTGATGACTAAAGATGTTGAACATTTCTAGGTGTTTCTCAGCCATTCGGCATTCCTCAGCTGTGAATTCTTTGTTTAGCTCTGAACCCCATTTTTTAATAGGTTATTTGTCTCTCTTGATGTCTAACTTGTAAGTTCTTTGTATTTTTGACATAAGGCCTCTATTGTTGTAGGATTGAAAAGATCTTTTCCCCAATCTGTTGGTTGCCGCTTTGTCCTAACCACAGTGTCCTTTGCCTTTAGTTTCTTTTAGTTTTAAGAGATCCCATTTTGTAGATTCTTGATCTTAGAGCATAAGCCATTGGTGTTTTGTTCGGAAATTTTGTTTGGTCTTCTAATAGTACTACCTGTGTATTCCTGGTCAGCAGGTGACTTTTTAGATAATGAAAGGAAAACAGGCTCTTTACATTTTTTGAGTCTTGCATCTTTGATACAATTTCAAGATCACTATGCTCATAAAAATGATAGAAATCACTAAAGTTCACATCCCATTGGCAAGTATTAGCCATGTTAAATGTAATTAGAGCTCAGATTTTGCTCCCAGCAACAACTCTCTAGAAATGGGGTAATGCTGACTTTCTGGTGATTAATTAAGCTACCTTTGTCATGCCACATGAACTGGTACACTGACTGTGCAAACCCATTTAGCTAGTATAAGTACCTGGACTTTAGCCTTAGAGACAACCTACAAAATCATTGTTATTTCACATATTGGTCACAACATTCATCTGCACCAGAAAGAATAGGAAGCGGATTTCTCGCAGACAATGTACCTGGGGAGCATCGCTAGGAAAGGAAGCAAGCACTCAGTGAGCTGAAGAAGCTAACTGGCTCTCCCTCCCTTCTCTTACTTTGCTCTGTATCTATTTGCTTACAAACTAGGCAAAAACACTAAACATGGTTATTTTTAAATATGGGCTTTTGACCTCAGAGCACCAAATCCCTCCTCTGGAGAAAACAAAGCCCAAAGAGCAGCTTACCTAAAACAAAGATATTACATCTGAGTGATAGCCTGAGAAAGTTGCAATGGCCTATATTCATGTCCATCAGGATTTTGCTGCCTGAACACACATACAAAAAAATTGACTGGGTATATTCATGCCAGTCAACCTCTGGGAGCACAGACATTTAATCATTTTGGAATGGAATGGCTTTGGGGGACAGCATGTCTTTGGGTCTATTTCTATTCAAAGTCTTAAACTGCTTCAAGTGCCCGAATAGCCCTGATGGATTAGATACTGAACATTGAGGCTCTTGAGGTCAGTGATTTATAGCAGCTGAAAGCTGTGAAATGTCATCCTGCTGAGAGGGCCATGCAACATTCAGGCGACAGAATTAGCAGACACTTGAACACGAACTTCAGCACCAGCTGCTCAGCTCTCTAGAGATGTTCGCCATATCCAGATGTAAGCTTCCCAGGAAGGGCTGGCTGTCAGAGCCTCAACAGCTGCCAGAGCCAAGGCTACTCTAGCTATCCTTCTAAGATTACCAGAAATAATACCACTAATGAATGCCCTATCATGGATTCTTACCCTCCGTAATTCTGTGGATGAACAATATTTGAAGGAGGGAAAATAGTAGAAATAGTTTATCAACTCAGGCTTAACTATTCTGAGCCCAATTCTGGCCATTAAAAAAAAAAACTTGGGCTGAAGAGTTGGCTCAGTGGTTAAGAGAACTGGCTGCTTTTCCAGAGGATCTGGGTTCAAATCCCAGTATGTACCAGGCTCATGAGCATATGTAACTCCTGTTCCAGGGTATCCACGGTCCTCTTCTGGCCTCCACTGGCACTGCATCTATATGCTGCACAGACATACATGTGGGTAAAACACCCATACATATAAAATAAAAATAAATAAAACTTTATCTAAGAAGAATGGCTAAGTCATATTCTGCAACCTGTCATAGTTCAAGTGAATCTAACAGAGTAACAAAATCTTGAGCCACATAAAAGAGCATTGCCTTAGGTATGTGCCATCAAACGTTACCTACATGCATTGAAGATATCCAAGCTTTAATTCTACTTCCTGCTGGCCTCCATTGACCCTAACACTAGTAGCTGGTCCTCACACTGGCATCCTTGTCCTTCATCTCACTTTTGCATCCAGATTGCCTTCCCTGTGTTTCTCAGTTCTAGGCTTGTTCAGTAAAACTTGCTGTCTACTCTCCAATCCCACTACAATAATTCATGCAACTTTTAAAAACATTATGAGCCACACCTGGTACTACAGAACCCAGTGGTTGGGATATTTACCCTTAGTGATAAAGGAGCTGGATACTTATCAGTGTACATAAAATAGTCAGCACTTATTATCCATTGTTCTCATTGGTTGCCCCAGCTCGGCCCCAAACCAGTTGTTTTGGGGTAAGCATTCAGATATATGATATCCCATACTGTCAGTTCCCCAGTACTAGGCAAAAGTTCCAGACAGTTTTGAAATAATCAAACACCGTGGGGCCACTGTATTAATTATTATCTGCTGATTCATAAGAAATGAGCAGAACACTTTGCAGCTCAAACAGCACGCATAACTAAACCACTAGGTATAGACTCAGGGTCTCTACGGAGATGACTGCTCTGACTAGGGCTGTAGTTACCTGAGACAGATGGAGGAGCTCTCACTCATAGCTGCATGATGGTGCCTTCAGTTTCTCACTACCTAGGCCACTCTCTAAGGAAAGCTAGTTGTGCTCTTGATTTATTGAGCTCTGCTCTTGATTATGAATATAACGTGAACCAGCTGCTTCAACTTGCTGCTTCCTTGACTTCCCCCACAATGATGGATTGTAACCTGGCATTGTGTCTCCATGAGGTTGCTTTTGTTAGGCTCTGTCAACGCAGTAGCAGGAGATGAAGCTAAGCAGCAGTGGAGACTATCACCCTCTGTGTTCCAGATAATTTGTGGGTTTCAGACACCTGCTATACTTGCTGTCACTGTCAATTCCGATAAGCCAGACCTGACTCAAGTTACACCTGCTGAATCCGGGAGATCCCACTGTATTTACATCAAATATAGCTGAGGTTTTGTTGCGGTTCTTCAGTATAGGAAGATGATACTCCCAGAGCATGGTGCATTTGTCTGCCAGTGCTGACTGTGGTTTCCCATGCTTTGGTTTAGACTTCGTTTTTAACCACAGGACTCTCCTCGGTGCCGCTTACACTGCCCTCAACTTGGTTCCTGGGCTTCTTGCCAAGATTGCCATTAAGTTCTATTCATTTTTAGCTGATGACGACAAGAATGCTGAACCAAACTCTTACCAACTGAGAGCCTAATGTGTACATCCTGAACACAGAAAAGTGTCAAGCCGGCTTGGGAAAATGTGAAAGGAAATGAACTTAGCATAGCTATAAATAGCCTTGAGACCTTTTCCTAAGCCCAAAGTACCATGGTGAATATCAGGAAAGCAATTTGCTATAACTGACTGGTTTTTTTCTAAATATGTTATTTTAATTACCATTTCAAATTCTCTATGCCAGAAGCTCTAATAACAGTTTTGAATATGGTCTTATTAGTGTCATATGCATTTATATATTGTTACATAATTGTGCCAATTAATTTTTTTCTGCATTTTCATTCATACTTCAAATAAAACTTTCACACCTGACATGATAGGGAACATCTAGAACTCAGGATAATCACATAAGACCATCGTGGATCCAAGGCCAGCCCAGATTATATAGTTGAGACTTTGTCACCAAAGACTCATACAGGGGCTGGCGATGTGACTCAGTGACTAAATGCACTTACTGGTCTCCAGGGAACTACAGCTCTGGTCCAGATACCCATATAGGTCAGCTCACAACCGTCTGTAACTCCAGATCAAGAAGATCCAAAACCCTCTTCTGGAGTTCACAAGTGTGCATGCACATGCATACACACACACACACACACACACACACACATGTACATACACAGAGAGAGAGACGCACACACAAAAAAAATGAACTTTCAAAATCTCACATATTATAAATCTCATCTGTGTTTTGAATAGCCATCTTGCCAGGCTGGAAGACAAAGCCATGTCTAAATTTTATGTGATAGTTTTTTGTTTTATCTTATTATATTTTATTGTGTTGGGTTTTGTTGGTATCTTTTGGGAGCCTGTTCTTTTCTAATGGGAGATAGAAAGGGGGTAGGTCCAGAAGGGAATGGAGGTGAGGAGGAACTGGGAGGAGTAGAGGGAAGGAAAACTATAATCAGGAAATATCATACGAGAAAATAATCTATTTACAATTTTAGAAAGGTATTCTATTTTTTCCTTCATCTTTTATTAAATCGGTATTTCTTGTTGCATTTCAATTGTTATTCCTTTTCCCAATTTCCAAGCCAACATCCCCTAACCCTCCCCTCCCCTTCTATATGGGTGTTCCCTCCCCATCCTCCCCATTGCCGCCTCCCCGACAGTCTAGTTCACTGGGGGTTCAGTCTTAGCAGGACCCAAGGCTTCCCCTTCCACTGGTGCCCTTACTAGGCTATTCATTGCTACCTATGAGGTTGGAGCCCAGGGTCAGTCCATGTATAGTCTTTGGGTAGTGGCTTAGTCCCTGGAAGCTCTGGTTGCTTGGCATTGTTGTACATATGGGGTCTCGAGCCCCTTCAAGCTCTTCCAGTTCGTTCTCTGATTCCTTCAACGGGGGTCCCGTTCTCAGTTCAGTGGTTTGCTGCTGGCATTCGCCTCTGTATTTGCTGTGTTCTTGCTGTGTCTCTCAGGAGAGATCTACATCCAGTTCCTGTCAGCCTGCACTTCTTTGCTTCATCCATCTTATCTAGTTTGGTGGCTTTACATGTATGGGCCACATGTGGGGCAGGCTCTGAATGGGTGTTCCTTCTGCCTCTGTTCTAAACTTTGCCTCCCTATTCCCTATCAAGGGTATTCTTGTTCCCCTTTTAAAGAAGGAATGAAGCATAGAAAGGTATTCTATGTGGCTTAAGGTAATAGTACACTTATAACATGTAGCCAATATTTGTGATAGATATTGGATAGGAAAGTTAGAGATAGAATTGTATTTTTAAAGATTCATGTTTGTAGCAGCTTTACTCATAATAAGCAGAAACTAGAGACAACTAAATGTTCCTCAAGAAAAGAATGGATAAAGCAAATGTTTTATATTTACACAATGGAGTATTACCCAGCTGCTAAAAAAAAAAATGAAAAAGAAAAAAAAAAAGAAATGACACCATGAAATTTTCAGGCAAATGGATGGAACTAGAAAAAAATCACCACAGATTCAGAAAGACAAACATGGTCAGTTTTCAAGTGGACATTATCTCTTAAATAATCATGCTATAGTCCTCAGAAAGTAACAAGGTAAGTAACAAGGACAGTTCAAGTTGGGAATGCCTGGATCTCTCTGGAAATGAGACATAGAATATATTTTGCAAGTGGGGTGAGCTTGGGTGGGGATGAAAACAGGAGAAATCAGGCAGGAGGAAGAGATGAGGGAAAGAGTATGGTAGGAAATGACTGGAATGAAGGTGGGGAGAATTGGAGGACAATGCAGAAACCCAGTGCAGTGGAAGCTCCTGTGAGGGTGGCCCTAATGAGGACTCCTAGTAATGAAGGATATGGAGCCTGAACAGGCCATCTTTTGTAACCAGGCAAGGCTTCCAAGTGGTGGGACTGGGACATCAACTCAGCCACAAACCCTTTGACATACAATTTTCCTGCTTGCAAGATGTGCTGGAGTAATGGTGTCACATAAGTCATGGGAGTGGCCAACCAATGTCTCTGACTTGAGACCCATGCCACAAGAAAGAGCCCATGACCGGCACTGCCTAGGAAGCAGAAGCTGGATTTCTCAGAGACCCATGACAAAACCAAACACAACTGGCAAAAATAAGTCAGTGAAATGATTTCTAATGATATTCTGCTATGCTCATAGATCAGTGCCTAGATCATCATCGAAGAGCAACTGATGTGAGCACATGCAGAGAACCACAACCAAATAAATTGGAACTCAGAATCCTGCAGAAGAGGAGGGAGAAGGCTTGGAGGAGCTAGAGAGGTCAAAGATACCAGGAGACAGGACCCACAGAATCAACTAAGCAGGGAACATAGGGGCTCACAAACACTAAAGCATCAATCAAGGGACCCTGCATGAGTCGAGCTAGGTCCTCTGCATATGTGTTATGGTTTTGTAGCATGGCCTTCTGATGGGGCTCCTAACAGTGGGAGTAGGGGTTGTCTCTGACTCTTTGGGAACCTGTATGGTCTGAGCTAGGTCCTCTGCATACATGCTATGGTTGTTCAGCTTAGTGTTTCATAAGCCCCTAACAGTGGTAGTGGAAGTTATCTTTGATTCTTTTGCCTGCTCTTGGAACCCTTTCGTCCTATTGGGTTGCCTAGTCCAGCCTTAACATGAGGGTTTGTGTCTACTCTTATTGTAAATTGATACGCCATGTTTGGTTGATATCCTTGGAAGGCCTGCTCTTTTCTGAAAGGAAACAAAGTTGCAGTGATTTTGGGGGAGAGAGTAGGTGGGGTCAACTAAATTAGTGGAGAGAGGGAATGCTGCTGTGGGGATGTACTGTATGAGAGAAGTTTTTGTTTGTTTCGTTGGTTTGGGTTTTTTGTTGTTTTTGGTTGGTTGGTTTTGGCTATGTGAGGACAATGGCCCTAAAACGTGTGATTTATAGATCAGGCTTCACTTGTGTAACTCACTCACCAAGGAGATCTCCCTCACAACCACAAATATCGAATCATATGTTATTTAAGGCAACAGGACATGGGTGGGACTTGCTACCTGTACTAGTTACTTCTCCTGTTGATATGATCACAGCAAAACAACTGAAGGAAGGAAGGGGTTATCTGGTTCATAGTTCAACCCACTGTGGCCCCGAAGTTAAAGCTTGTAGGAGGTAGAGGAATTGGTCACATGGCACCCACAGTCACGAAGCAGGGAGCAATGGCTGCTTGATGGCAATGAATTTTCTCCTTTTTAAATGAACTCAGGATCTCAAGCTGGGAAATGAACTTTTAAACAATCCCTCACAGGCATGCCCAGAGGCTTGTCTCCTTGGTGATTCTATCAAGTTGTTAATCAATAATAGCCATTATACTATACCTGACTGACCTCTAACAGGTCTCTGAATCTCAGTGTTCCTCAAATTCCTTGTCTATAAAATACCATAGAACCACTAAGGGAAATAAATTTGTTAATACTGTTAAATGTCTTATAAGACCCTCCTATGAGACTTCCATGAAAAATTTAGAGAAGAGAGGGGTGGTGGTGTGAATGAGCATGGCCTGCACAGATTCATGTTTGAATGCTTACAGGTGCTGTCTGGGAACGATTAGGAGATGTGGCCTTGCTGAAGGAGGTATGGCCTGGTTGTAGGAAGTGTATCACCAAGAGTAAGCTTTAAAGTTTCAAAAGTCCGCCCCAGGCCCAGTCTTTGTTTCTCCCTCCCTCTCCCTCTCTACCCACCTCATTCCCTCCTGCTCCCAGCAGTTCAGGATGTGAAGCTTCAGCTATGTCTCCAATACCATGCCTTCCTACTGCCACACTCCCCAACACGATAAGAGTGAACTAAGCCTCTGCATCTGTGAGCAGATCCCAGTGTTCCACAAGCTTTCTTGTGTAAGCCTTGGCCATGATATCTCTTCACAGCAAGAGAACAATAACTAAGTCAAGAGAAAAACTTTTTTAAATCACAAGCTCATATAAACATGAACATATGTCACAAGCACTTTTCACACACAAAAGTTCATATCATTTTTGGAGGTTTTATTTATTAATTAATTAATTTATATCCCAAATGTTGTTCCTCTCTGGGTCCCCCCTTGAAGAGTTCCTCACCCCCATCCCCTTTGCTTCTGAGAGGGAACCCTTCACTCAGGTATCCCCTGGACCCTGGAGCATCATAACCTTTTTAACGTAATATTGTTAGTCATTATTTGGAAAATTCACATGATGCACCCCAATCACATTCACTTCCCAGTCCTCCCAGATCCACCCCAGACCCTTGTAACTTCCACCAAAACAAAGGAAAAGAAGAAAAAAAGAAAATACCAAGTCCAATTGAGAATATATGGCCAATGTGTCCTTTTCTAAATTGTTCGTGTGGTGTTTTGCCTGCATTTACATCTGTGCACTAACTACCTGCATGCGGTACTTATGGTAGGTATCCTGAAGTATAAGTGATTTCTCCTAGAATAAGTTAACTTGCTTGACTTGAATGTACATCACCCCCCAAGAATCATTTTCTTACATACGGTGCTTGGGATTTGGAATAATAAAAAATTTCTGAGAGGTTCTCCTTCCTCTCCACAATGAGTTTTTCCATTCTAAAAATCAGGCCATTTAATATCTATCTGGTGATACAGCAAATTAAATATCAGATAAATTAAAGATTAAAATATACCAGAATACAGTTTCCACTGTGTTAAATATACTACTGCTATTATACACTCTCGGCACTGTCAGTCTTCCCAAGCATAGCCCCAAGCTCAGAAAACCCAAAGAGAAATTATTTGTTAACCACACATTTATAACTTCTGTCTAAAATACCACAAATAAAACTGAAAACTCAAAGACAAGCTTGGAAAAATATTCAGAATGTGATTGCAAATGAATAATCTCCTTGATATATTATCATATAATCAACCCATAAAAAAATCCATAGTAGAAGATAAATAGCCCAGTAGAAAGGAAAACAAAGGATATGGATATGCAGTTACACAAGAGGAAATGCATGTGAGATAGAAATGCTCTCCAACAATTAGAGTGAAAATTAAAGCAACAATAAGGCATTGGCTTTCGTATAAAATGATCAAATGTGTGTACATGTCTCATGAGAATGTGGGAATCAGGCATACTACTCACACCTTGCTAGTGGTAATAAATGCAGCTGCTACTGGAAGACTGTAGGTACGAGAGAAGCAAAGGTCTCTGAACTGTACATACTCAATGAAAAAACAATTTCCAGGATATCACTGAGGACATTGTAACAATATGCATGAGATATTCTCAGCTGAGTATACATAATTTCAAAAAAATGTAAAATTCTCATTTGCAATAAATCCGTATAAATACTGTCAGAAAATATATGATTAAATAACAGGAAATTATACAGGATGTACTGTCAAATCAAAGCAAAGAGTAAAGGAAACAGTGTGCCTGCATGCTTAGCACGAATGAGGCTGGAGGTAATGAATTCCATCCCAGGACCTCGGTAAAACTGAACATGATGTGGACGAAGGCCGTCCTCAGTTAGATGGCTATTCCGAGGGGAACCTGAACTACTGGAGACTGTCTCCAAACCAAATGAACAAACAACAAAACCAACAAAAGAAAAAAAAAACATTAACAGTCCATTCCAGGGCAGCTCTTTTCAGACTTCTTAAAACTATTCAGTTCTTTTCTATTAATCTCAAATAAAGATTATAACTAAAAACAAAAACAAAAACAAAAACAAAAACAAAAACAAAACATGCCTTGCCCATCTGGGTCTTGCCTAATACACAACCTCGCCATCTCCCACACCGTTTCTCTTTTCACCTTCACTTTCTTTGAAGACTCAGAAAAATAAAGTTTCAGCAAACATTTTCTGTGAAAGAAGAGAGAACAGATATTTGAGGTCTTCCCATAGGACCATATGGTCTTTGTGGGAACAACTCGAGGCAGCACTTTCTCAGCTTTGCCACCAGAGATCATCAGGAAATGAATCAGCAAGCATGGCGTCATCAGATAAAGTTTTGTATACAAAAACGAGAATGCTCTGGTCACAGTTTGCCACCCCTGTCCTCAATCACTCCATATTCCCCCCAATCACATTCTGTCACTTCTACTTAGAAAAAAAAAGTCTTCCCTTCCTCTTTGCCCTCCTTTTCCCAATCTCTTTTTCCCAATGTTAACCTGAACCCCTCCTAATCATGTTTAATATTACAACCCAAATGCCTGAGACCGTTAAAGGGAACCCCCATCTCCCTGGGGCATTGGAGATCTGTGCACTGTTAGCGGTGCTAATATGACCACTTTCTTTTATGATAAGTTCCATAAGTTTACATTGCAAGCACCCTTTCTATAGCTCACTTTCCTGTATATGAGCAAGGCATTTGGGAAAGGGAAATTTAGCTGCATAATGAGCAGCTGTTGGACTCTCTCTTTGTGGCTCTGGCTGCCTTAGCTAGCTGGACCACCATTGTGGCAGCAGCAGACCTCCAGAACACTAGAAGATGATCACAGTTGATTTCCCCAGCTCCTGAAGACACAGTCTCAGCCAAGGCCATTTGAAACTATTCAGAGCAGAATTGTTTTGCTACCACAAGGCTAAATAAACTTTAGATGACCATACATTTTTCACCTTGGCCACAGTTGAAGCACTGTCTCGGGATCAGGAAGAAGAACTATTGTGACTAGCACTAAGAGACAAGGCTGTCATTAGTCCAAAACACAAGCCTCCGGGGCTGTAATGGATGCTACATGGCAAGATTGGGATTGGCCTGAATAAATAACCAAAGAAATGTCCTACTAGAACTATATAGGCATGCTTTATAGGTTCACACAATATGCCAATGCATTAGTTGGCTGGGAAGTACTTGCCTATGCTGCCCGGCATGGCTACATCAGGCCCCATAGTGGTTTCTCTAGAACAGTCATTTCATTTGAGTAGCGCAATCTGAGCTGGCAACATGGAAGCAGCAACAGCAGAGACGGCCGAGCTAGCAGAATAGCATAGGCATGAGAACAGAGGCAGCCATAGCTGAGTGGTTTCCAGGCCACACTGTAAAAGCAACAAAGCAGCCAACTGATTAACAGCTGAAGACAGGAGCTCTACAGTTCTAAAGCAGCCAGAGCAGAAAAAAAGAAAGGCAATGGGAGCTGAGGCAGGAGAGGACAGAGAGCTGATGCTAATGACATAAAGGCCTCAGGCAGCCAGCAAAGAGCAAACTAAAGACTGGGGTTACCAGAAGAGTTTCAGAAATATTCATCTAGCCTTCAAACCCAAGGGTCCCAGGTCCCAGGCTTAGAGTTCTAACACAAGCTTCTAACAGTAACCAAAGGTCACCACGCCCAAGCACTGCATTCAGAGTTTAACCCAAAGGTTGAGTTCCAGTAGCTGGGGCCTACAGAGACAGTAACACTCGAGGATGCCAGTTGCTATTGCTTCCGTCCACCATCCGCCACCACTTGAAGCTGCCAAACATCGAAGGGAAGGAGAGCTGCCTGCAGCCAGCACCTAAGAGCTTCTCCTTGCCTGCCTATAATTTCTACCTAAGTAGAGCAAAAGACTCTTTAGTCGGATGGTTAGTGGCAGTGCTTTGTCAGATATGTCTTCCTTACATCCAGACCCAGATTGGTTCCCTTTCTTAAAACATTCTTGTGGTGAACTGGATCTTTGATTCATAGCATTTAAACCAATTTGCCACTGTGTACCTAATTTTGTGATTAAAAGAAAAAATCATCAAATTGTAAGCCTCTATGGAGACCATTTTGTTTACTATTATACTTTTTTGTTTCCACTTCTTTATTTTTTTTTCCGGAGCTGGGGACCGAACTCCAGGGCCTTGCGCTTCCTAGGCAAGCGCTCTACCACTGAGCTAAATCCTCAAACCCCTCCACTTTTTATTTTTTAACCTTTTTTGATTCTTTGAGTTTCCCATCATGTACCCCAGCCTCACTCATCCTCCTGCTCCCCTTTATTTAGCCTTCCCTCTTATAACCTCCAGCCAAAACACACACACACACACACACACACACACACACACACACACACACACACACACACTCACACACACACACACAGCATAGAAAAAATCTTATTGTGGGAGCTGTAGAATGTTAGTGTCTCACAGGATAACCCTCTGTCACACATCTTTACTTGCAAATGTTTATTGCAATGAATCGCTGGTCTGGTTCAAGGTCTCTGGTCCTCTGACACCATCTATATTGATCCTCACCAGGACTCCTCCTGGTTATCCTCTCCTTGCATTGTATCATGGAGATCCTGTATCTTTGGATCAGTAAGACTGACCCTTTCACATATCCCAACCATTCACAGATAACATAGATGTTGGAGCAGGCCAGCTCAGAGCCCTGCATCTGGGCCTAGGTGGTAGCTGAGCTGGTCAGCACGCTGGGTCTCCCTTGTCTGCAGCACTATGACCATCTCTCCGTATTGCTCCAGCTAGGTTACACAATGCTGCCATCAGCAGGATGCAGGGGCAGCTCTCCTGCTCTTGTGCCCTCCGGGCTGGCTCACTGGCACCGACACGTGCAAGAGCCTGCTCCACTGTTCTGCCCAGTCAATGCACAGGGCCCACTCTCCCAAGGGCAGCAGCCTGGGAGGGACTCACTGGGCCAGCTCTCCTGCTCTCACTCCCTCAGGGCAGGCTCTCCCATGCCTTTACCAGCCAGTCCAGATCTATTCTATTGTCCAGGCAAAGTGCAGGCCCTGCTCTCCAGAGTGCTGCAGTTAGTGAAGAGGCATGGCTAGCTCTCTTGCTCTCAGAGCCAACTCTCCCAACTATCCCAGGTGACCAGGAGGGAAAGAAGAAGGGCATCACCCTGCACCTGTGCCACCTCAGAGCAGATAAGTGATGGATCCAGGTCTCCCTCACTCTTGACCCCAGGGTCAGCTCTCTTGACTGCCTTACATGTTGAGGTGCAGGGGGCAGGGCTTTTCCCCTTGCCCAGGCCACCTCATAGCAGAGGAGTGGTGGGACCAGCTCTCCCTCAATCACATCCTGAAGGCCATACCCCCACCCCATCACCAGGACCAACTCTACTGTACTGTCTGGGCAAGGTGCAGGGCCACTCTCCCAAGTGCTACCAACAGTGAGGGGAGCAATTCTCCTAAGCACTGCATCCAATGAGAGGCGGGTGCACAGTCCTTGGACATCCACATAGTCCTTTGTCACTGGTCTGACCAGGAATAGCCTCATATTCTCCAGAGTTAATATGATTAAGCTGGGGTTTGATGCTGAGCCCTTCTACTAAGTAGCCATGGACCCATACAAGGCCCACAACGACAGCTCAGGCTGGGACCTCACTATGGCTCTAGACAGTGGGGTTGGCCACTCACAACAGGTTACTCCTCTCCAGTACCATCCGAGAGTCTCCAGTTCCCTCTCTTCAGAAAGATCAAGGTGTCCTACTACCCTTTCTCTATTATCTGTCCACCTGAACATATGGTAACTCCCACTGCAGACTGGCCACATAGCTCACAGTGCCCAGGGTGACCATCCTCAGTGACAGCTGCATGGCATGATGGCAAATGCTTATGTATGGTGCGCCTGCGCTGTGCTCTAGAGGTCAGGCAGGTCTATGGGTGGTATGGAAGTCCGCAGGTCTCTGTATGACTTCCTCCTCCCTCGCTGAGCTGTGTGGTGGTAGGCGGGGCTCTGTGTGTCTGGGACCTACCTGTGCTGTGGGATGGAGGGAAGGTCTGTGGGTGTCTTCACCCCACCCCTGCCCACATCGAGTGGCATGGCAGGGCTCAGGTCTCTATCTTCTTCCCCCTGCCCCATGCTGCATGGATTTGACTTGATTTTTATGAGTTCTATGCTGAAAACAGCTTTGGCCACAAAGTGGAGCATCAAGCTAGGATGAGCAAAGCTTGGCCGTCTGCTCTGCCCCTGACTGATGTAAGAACAGCACCACCAATGCGGTGTCTCTGTGCTTATTGCCCCCCGGAGGGGGCGGCTACTACTATACTTTTAAAGCTTATCCAAGGGACAATAAATCATTACTCAATGTATAGTTGATAAAAGAATAAATAAACGATATGCACCAAAGGATTATCTTTAAGTAAGTTTATGGGTGATTTGTTGTTGACACCCCCTCCAATTCGGCTTAAATGTGTTTTGTGTGTGGCATTTTCGCAGTGGGAGGGAAAACAAACATTTAAAGCAGCATAAAATCAATACATTAGTAAATGTGAGTGATTCCAGAGTTATAAGACCATTTTGAGCAAATGCATAATCAGAAAGGGTAGGGTTGCTATTTCAAATTGATCACTGTGTACAAACAGGTAAGGAGGGACAGAAGGACACATAAGGTAAGGTGAGCAAGATCTACAAACTTAGGACGGTAAGAGGTTCCAACTGGTCCCGTACTGTTACAGGAGGTGGAAACGGTGCGCCATAGAGCCAAGAAAAACACAACCGAACTCGGAGGGGCTCAAAACAAATAGAATGAACTAAGGTTTACAATGTGTTTCAATTAAACTCTTCCCTTCCCTTCTTTTCCATATTGTTTTTCGAAAGTGTGAAAAAAAAAATGAGAAACACCCAAAAGTGCTCCCAATGTGCTTTCCAAGGAATCTCTGATTGCTCACATTTACGATCAAAACTTGGGTGTTCTTGTTTAGCCTGGCTCCACTCAGACATGTGCACGCAGACAAAGCAAATAAAGTTCCATGCTAGAGAGTACGGCACTAATTAAGCCACTCCTATTTTTAAAAGAAGAAATGGCTAAGAGGCTTTCCTTAGGGATTGTCGGTAGACTCTTAGCCCCTTGAATTTCAGTCCTTGCTCCTTATCTATCAGAAAGAGTCACTCCCCAGCTATGAATGTGCCAAACATTTTGACCAAGTACTTATCTGCACAGCCACAAAACCAATATCATCAGTTAGGGAAAAACAATTTCCTCTGGCAAGTAGAGACAGCCTAATTGCTTAATCTGACATATTATTAATGGCTCAAGCCAACCAAAAGCATAATGGATATTGATAACCAGTGGCAGGTTGGACGTTTGATGCATACAGTATTGCTGGAAATTACTTACATCAAGGGTTGCTACTGACCGTTAGACTAAATTGCTCAATCTCCATGGATTTCATTAAACAGTTCCATCAAGTTGATAAAGTGGCAAGACAGAAAGTTAGCCCATTAACTATAGCTCTAAAAAAAAGGCTAACAGAGTGGAGGACATTTACAATATTTATATTCTGTATCAATGTAAAAATATAAATCACCTTAGTAAAACTGTACTTCGGAGGTTGGGGACAGTTTTATCCCCTCTCCATTTCAATGGTCTGGGGAACTAGACCGAAAACTGAGCCAGCACCTGGAAACAAGCATGAATTGGAAAGGGCTGACAGTGGCATTGAGCATGCTTCTAAATGTTCAGGGTTCATCACTTGAGAAAAAGCTAAGCCACATTCAAGGCTAGCCTCTTTTCCTTCCCCATTTACAGAGCTATTGGTATGGGTTAACATACAGACAGAAACCTGGATTTTTCCCATTCTCCTTTGCATGGATGCAGTTCTGAGCCTCATTTGGGCTTTAAAGAAGTATAAGGAATCACTTCTAAGTAACCACAGGAAAGTTATTTATGTTATATTAGGCGTTCCAATCTACAGCCTCCTCTCTAAGACTTTAATAATACTCTTTCCATATGGTCAGTAACAGAAGAGAGCCAAATCTTGAAGGTTAACTTGGACTCAAGACTTAAAGTGAGAAATTCTCTATGAAGCATAAGAGAATAATAAACAGTAAAAGCCAAAACAGCAAGACAAAGAAGAACAAAAAGAAGCCTTCAGCTCTCTGGATATATGGAAAAGTTATGCAGCCTGATCTTCATGTGTGACTCCTAAGTGAGCCTGTCTCTGACTCTATTGCCTGCCTTTGGATCCCTTTTCCTTAACTGAGCTGCCTTGTCTAGCCTCAGTGGGAGAGGATGCACCTAGTCCTACTGTAACTTCATATACTAAGACTGGGCAGTATCCATAGCAGGGTTACCCTTTTCAGAAGAAAAACAGAGGAATGGATAGGAAGTGGGAAGAGGGAAAAATGGGGGAAGGACTGGGAGGAAAAGAGGGAAGGGAAACTGCAGTCTGGATGTAAAGTTTAAAGAAGTCATCAGAGCTAGATGTATCCGACCAAAGTGCAGATACTTCAGTCCTTCTTAAAAGAAAGAACAAAAATACTCATAGGAGGGGATATGAAGACGAAGTTTGGAGCAGAGACTGAAGGAATGGCCATTCAGAGCCTGCCCCACCTGAGGATCCAGCCCATATATATACAGCCACCAAACCCAGACAATATTGTGAAGCCAAGAAGCTCATGTTGACAGGAGCCTGATATAGCTGTCTTCTGAGAGGCTCTGCCAGAGCATGACAAATACAGAGGCGAATGCTAGCAGCAAACCATTGAACTGAGAACTGGGTCCCCATTGGAGGAGTTAGAGAAAGGATTGAAGAAGCTGAAGGGGCTTTCAACCCCATAAGAACAACAATACCAACCAACCAGAGCTCCCAGGGACTAGACTACTACGCAAAGACTATACATAGATAGACCTATGGCTCCAGCTGCATACATAGCAGAGGATGGCCTTTTTGAGCACCAATGGGAGGAGAAGCCCTTGGTCCTATCAAGGCTGGACCCGCCAGTGTAGGGAATGTCAGGGCAGGGAGATGGGAAGGGGAAGTATTTGGGGAGGGGGAACACCCTTATAGAATAAGGGGGAAGGGGTGGGATAGGGGGCTTACGGATGGGAAGCCAGGGAAGGGAATAACATTTAAAATGTAAATTAAAATATCCATTTTTTTTAAAAAGCCATCAGAGTTGGATGTATGGATATATTCCTAAAATCCCAATTCTGGAGGCTGAAATAGGAAACTCAGTAAATCAAAGTCAGCCTGATCTACTTAGGCACCGATGAGGAAAGGGGCACAGAGTGAAAAATCTAGGATGGCGATGCCACACACAATCCTTCAAATAAAATTAAATGACTTAAAAACTGCAAAGAACTGCGAACGGTGCACGGCGTGAACCACCTATGAATATCATTAGCTTCCCAATGAGACCGGAAGAAGAAAATCCCAGGACAGAAAAAAGTCCATATTTGACAAAAGCAGTTCTGTGATATTTTTAAACATGTATTTATATGTTATGTGTATGAACATTTATCTATATGTGTGTATGTGCACCAACCACCATATACATGCCCAGTGCCTGGGGAGGCCATAAGGGGGTGCCAAATCCTCTGTAACAACTTGGTGGTTGTGAGTCACTGTTTGGGTGCTAGTACCTGAGCCTGGGTTCTCCACAAGAACAGCAAGAGCTCTTAGCTGCTGAGCCAACTCTTCAACCCAGATTTTGTGTGTTTTAATTCTCTGGTACATACCATTCCAGACACACAGGTAACTGGCTCGAGACAAGGGCACTGTTGGCATAGTCTCACTATCATTGACCTATCACTGTACCTTGAACAAAGTGCTGTGCAGTGTCTTTTCCTTTGATTCCCGCAAGAACCCCAAAAAGAGAGGCAGAGGTGAGGTGCAGGCTCATTGCTATATGTTCAATGCTTTCCTCATTTCTAGCTCACATTCTTTGGGAGCGAGAATTGTGTCTTTTTTTACCCTTAGCATGCCCTAAAGAACCTACCGCTCAGCAGACAATTATAGGTACTCACTTGAATACAGCAGCAATATTAAAACTACTGACTCATGGGATGGAGTAAAATGCTTGATAGGCAAGTATGAGGAATTTAGTTCAGAGCCCCCCGGCACCTACAGAAAAAGTAGGACATGGTGGCATATGCCTTTAAGCCCAACTGTAGGGATGTGGGGACAGAAAGGAGGATTCCAGGGACTTGCTGAGCATTTGTTCAAGGTGATACTGTGAGTTCCGTGTTCAGTCAAAGATCCTGAAATAAATAAATAAAAAAGTAAGTAAATAAATAAAAGTTAATAGAGGAAGGTTTCCTGGTGTCAATTTCTGGTCTCTACAGACACCTCTTCAGGTATACACACTGCATGTAAATAGGCACACACACACACACACACACACACACACACACACACACACACACACACACACACAACTGACTCAAAACCAAAGAACCAGGAACGGAAAACCAATTTTACCTCTGCATAATCTTTTTTTTTTAAGATTTATTCATTTATTATATATAAGTACACTGTAGCTGTCTTCAGACACACCAGAAGAGGGCATCAGATCCCATTACAGATGGTTGTGAGCCACCATGTGGTAGCTGGGAATTGAACTCAGGACCTCTGGAAGAGTAGTCGGGTGCTCTTAACCGCTGAGCCATCTCTCCAGTCCCTGCGTAATCTTAATAAGCTAGCTCACCTATAAGCCTCAAAATATCCCATGTGTAAAACAGAAAAAAATAACAGTATTTTTCTAAGACAGTGCCCAGAGAAACAAGAGGTAATACACTGAATGCATTTGACACAGGATCTGTCCTGTGTCCAAGAAAAGATTGTTACACTTAGTATGTATTTGAACATATGAGACACAATTAACAGAAAGAAACTAAAGAATAATGAAAGCAAGAATTAAGGTACAAAGCCTTTGAGATGTCTTTGTCCCACAAAACGATGATTTAAAACAGTACGCACATAAAATGAGATTTGCGCCGCATAGACCCAGTTCCAGGAAAGCTCTAAAGGTAAAGAGGAAAGGAGATGAGGGAAGAATGTCCAAAAATAGATTCAGAAACCCATCACTTGGCCTGGAAACCTGAAAACTCTGAAGTCAACTCCTTTGAATATTGTTTTCTGATTTGAAAATGTGAGCTCTGTTACATTAGGATCAAAATACCCTGGCATGAGCTGCAAACATCTGGGCTCTTGCTATAAATTCTTGCCTGTGACGGAAGCATAATGAAGTTGGGGCTTTCTGTGTACATTTTTTTTAACCTGTGTAAGAAGGCTAGAGCTCCAGAAAAGGAAGAAATGCAACTGTTCCTATTAGAGTCTATTTAAGTCTATTCAAAGCCAGAAACAGCAAGCAGTTGTCAATCAAATCTAAAAAGTCCCAAGCATCCCAGCTAGCAGAGAAGGAGGCATGTGCAAGAAGCCATCTGTCTTCCTCCAAACCCTGAGATACATAAAGCCCCTTTTGTTTGGTACTCTGAAGAACCCCAGCCCAGCCCACCCACAGAGGTGGCAGCTAGGTTTGACACATGAAGGATGGTAGCGAGGCAAATGTTCCTCCCTCTGGTTCAGTGGCAGCTCTTAGTGCCTGCCAAGATGGAGTTGTTGAGCATTTGCCTACTCTCACCTGGTATCCTCCCAGCTCATAAAGGAACTTGTATTAAAACATCGAAGATCTGATTGGCTCCAGCTGCATATGTAGCAGAGGATGGCTTTGTTGGACACCAATGGGAGGAGAAGCCCTTGGTCCTGCTAAAGGTGGACCCCCCCAGTGCAGGGGAATGTCAGGGGGTAGGAAGGGGGTGGTTGGGGAAGGGGAACACCCTCATAGAAGAAGGAGAGGGGTTAGGGGGCTTATGGCAGGGAAACGGAAAGGAAACATTTGAAATATAAATAAAAAATATCCAATAAAAAAATAAACATCAAAGATCTGAAGAATATCACAAACCTACTTCTGACCATAAAGGACTGGTATATGATTGTTTGTCCCAGGACATTCCAGGCACAGATATGGTTAGAATTTAACCTGGATGGGATAGGAATGGAACTCCACAGGGAGAACAACAGGGTCAACAGACCTAGACCCTGGGAACTCTCAGAGACTAAACCAGCAAGCAAAGACCATACCCAGACTGGACCTAGGCCTCCCTGCACATATGGAGCAGATAAGCAGCTTGGTCTTCATGTGGGTCCTGAACAACTGGAGCAAGGGCTGTCCCTAAAGCTGTTGCCTGTCTGTGGATCCTGCTCCCCTAACTGGGCTGCCTTGTCTGACTTCAATGGGAGAGGATGCACCTAGTCCTGCAGTGACTTGAGGTGCCAGGGTAGGTTTGTGCCTGGGTGGGGGGGAGGACCTCCCCTTTCTCAGAGGTAAAGTGGAGGGAGGTAAGGAGAAGGGCTCTGTGAGGAGGGACTGAGAGGAGAGGGGGCTTCAATCAGGGTGTAAAGTGAATGAATAAATTAATGAGAAAAGAATGTATGAAATTCTGCCTGAAATGTAAAGGCAGAAAGTGCTGAGACAGAAAGGCCTGGCACAGAGAGGATAGGAATAGTTGAGAACTTCAATTTGAAATAATAGCTCCGAGTTGGCACACACAGTACCATCTTGAGTTTGAGGAGAGGTTCAAGGATAAGGGCCACCCAAAAACCAATACTCCAATGTGAAGGGCTGTTGTGCCAACTCAAAATACTTGTCTAACCAAACACTGGCCCTGCTTTTCCACCACCTTTACTGTGGTTTATGAACATGATGGTTGCCTGCTTCAACTATTTTACGTTTTCCTTAGACCAGCACTACTAATTGGCTATACTACTCTCATGCATGAATTATAAATGACTCTATACTAGTATATAACTTTTTATTACTCTCTACGTTTGCAGAATTACTGGTAAGGTAGTATCCTATATTCCTTATAGAAACTCCCAGAACTTTCAGGGCTACTAAGTATTAGAAATAACCTTTGGGAAACCTAAGTTCAAATCTTGCCCCTGCACATATGAGGTCTGATACAGTGACCAGTTACATAACACCCTGGAGCCCCAGGCAGCCCTGAATAAGAGAAATGATTTCATGAAGACTCAAAAGTACTTCTAGAAATGAGGGTAGTGAACTTGAGGTGTAAGAAGCCAAAAGATGCACACGGATTGCCTTTAGAGCACCCATCTTATCTGCAAGGTGAAGGACAAAATTGTTCATATGTCAAAACAATCTCATAAATAGTATAGAGTAAAAGGAAAACTTACCGTTCTTTCTTAAAGATAAGGCATGAAATTTCAATACAAAACTACCCGGTTTAAAGTGGCACACTGGGAGAGCACCTGATTCCTACCCGCACTGTGGATTCCCATGTGCCTGCTGCTCAAATAAAAGTAGGGAAAGTATACTGTTATTTAAATCTTATAACTGACATTTTTCTGTTTAACACAGAAACTCCCAGAAATTGAGTATCACATCTACCTGACTTTTAATATGAGCTGCATACATTTAATAACATCCATACTTTTAGTTTTACATCCATGGTCTGATCCCTGCTCACCTCACCGGCATCATCTCTACTGCTTTGGCAAACCCAAAGGCCCAATATTGACAGAATTGTGGGTAATTGCTGAGCATGGTAGAGTACACCTCTTATCTGAGCGTCTGATGAGATAAGGTGTGTTCTGGATACTATAGGTATAAACTGTAGGATGATGTCATTACACAGGTAAAGGCAGATACAAGATAGAACGAGGCCTCTCATTGGATGAGAAGGAAGGATGGACGGGAGAAAAGTTTTAGAGAAGAGGAGGAGACTGGAGCAAGAGGAGGAGAGGCAGCCAGGAGAAAATGGAGGCGAATGTTAAGATTCCTCTCTGTACATTTACGGGTTGTTATGAATATTCTTAAGGGATGGATGTGTGCAGGGCTTTGTGTGTCTAGGTGGGCAATTATATCTCATCAATTGGATCAGAGGTTGTTGTGTTATGTGTTCTTTCATGTGGTGATTTAATTGAATTCAAGAGAATGTGTGGTGGCTGGAGACATGTTTATGTCTGGCATGGTGGCAACCTGCCCTGGGAACTACATGGGTAGAGAAATTGTCGCCAGGGTCAGAGAGTAGCCATCGGCAGTGTGATATGGGATAGAGCAAAGTGGGTGAGAGGCTTTGTTGACTGAGATTAATATATCTACCAGATATTATGGGGCACTATGGTGCCAGATCTAGTGCGGAGTAAAAGACTGCATTTTTTTATAATTTTAAAGCAACAATAAACTAATGCCAACATCTGGTGAGAGGATTGTGAGTTCAGTGCCAGCCTGGGCTGCATACTGAGACTCCATCTCAAAGAAACGAAAGTTAAAAACAGGATAATAATGTGCAACTATCTCCTGGCTAGCTGAGCAGCCCCAAAACTATAGATAAGAAATTCAGTTTCTCCAGGAAAATATCGAATACACCCTAATATAACATAAATGATTCAGAGGGAATATGAGGAGAGGAAATGGAAGAGGAGAAAGGGAAATAAGGGAGAAGGAGAGGAAAAGAAAGGGGGAAGGGAGGGGGAAAAGGGAGGTGAGGGGCGAAGTGAGAGGAGGAGAGGAAAGGGGAGGAGAGGGGTAAAAGAATTATAAATGAAGTGAACTGAACAGCAGCCTCTTCTCCAAAATATAAAACAGCATGTCCACTTCAAGCCTTACAATCAGAGACACAATAGATAGCCTTACAATGGAGGCAAACTAGAGTGGATTTTCCACAGCCACAGAGCACCTGTACCACCAGAAGCTAGAAGAAACAAGCACATATTCTCCAGGCCCTCAAGAGAAACAACACTAACACTTCAATTTCAGACTCTGGCTCTCCAAAGATGTTATAATTTTCTGTGTGTCAAGTTACTCAATCATGGTGTTTTATCATAGCAGTCTTTTTTTTTTTTCCGGAGCTGAGGACTGAACCCAGGACCTTGCCCTTGCTAGGCAAGCGCTCTACCACTGAGCTAAATCCCCAACCCCTATCATAGCAGTCTTAAGAGTTGAAAATACCCAGAGATGGTCTGCCTGAGTAGTTTCTTTTTAAACAGAGTTTTGGATCACAGGAAGTAGTCAGCCTTGGGGAGATTGGATCTGAGAGGATACTCAAACAAAGAAGAGAATGTCTAAAGATCCTGAGGCAGAGAGAGCTTGATAATCTCACCGAACAGGAATAGAAGCAGGATGCCTGGGGAACCAAACAGAAAACAAAGGTTCACAGGAAGAAGGTTGTACACTGTTATGCTAATAGCCACAGAAAGGAATTTAGCACTTGTTTAAGGTGTGATGGGATGGTTTTAAAGTTTTCCTCCACATTTAGAGTAAAATCCTAACTCCTGACTAATCCAACAGACTTGGGGCTCACCCTACTCCTATCCTTTTCCCTAACATTGTTTGACCCTCACTGCTTTCAGTCAGTGAGGCTGTTCCCTTTGTCAAGGTCTGTGGCTTCTGAGTCCTTTATCCTGGAATGATGTCACATATCTCTGACTGACCTGGCTCTTTCAAAACAGTTTTGAGTGTCAGCTCACATATCTCCTTTTTTTGTACCTGACATTAACATTCTAGTTTTTATCATTGGCACGTATTCTTTGTACAAAATAAAGGGTTCCATTAGGAGATTTTCATGTATACATTCGAGTGCTTTGACAACAGCTCCCATCTTGTCCCTTCCTTTCCCTGCTTTGCCCCTCGATGATTCTTGTTCATCTTCAGAATTGCTGGAGTCCATAATAAAAGAATAAAGGCTGGAGAGATTGCTCAGTGGTTAAGCGTGCCTGCTTCTCTTCCAAAGAACCTGATGTCAGTTCTCAGTACCTATGTTTGGTAACTCAGAAGCAACTCGAACTTCAGCTCCAGAGGATCTAATGCTTTCCTATAGACTCTGCAGGCTTGTGCATGGTCCCAAACAGAAAACACATGTAAAAACATAATTGAAATAATAAAGGAATAAATGATTGAACAAATTAATTAATTAATTGACGGCATGAGGGAAATGAGAACTGATGGAAATTTAAGCAGTTACATTTGGGGAATGGTATTGTGATATGTACGTGCTACATGCACTTATGTGCACACACATAGAGAAAGCAAAGGTCTTCCTCCTTCTCTTTGTGCCTTATTGCCTTGGGACAAAGGATCTCACTCTTTTGGTTACAGGACAGATCAGATAGATCCACAGCACCTATTGCTGGTATTATGGGGACATGCATTTGTCATACCCAGAATTTTACGTGAGTGCTAGAGAGTCAATCTCTGGTACACACTGAACCATTTCTCTACCTACCCCCTAGAAGTTACATCTTACTAAATTCTTGCTTTAACAACTAATCTGCTGTGTCCCAACAATGCTAGATAAGAAATTATTCACTCACCAATACCTATTAATTAATTACCCATTAGAGTCAGGCATTGTTTGAGATTCTTCAGGAGACAAAATAGACAAAAGCTGTTGTCCTCTTGGAGATTGCAATCTAGTCAAGCACAGTTGTGGAATATTTAAGAAGGTAATGAAAGCCTGGGAAAGGCATGGAGCAGTACAGGGAGACAAATCTAGCTACATTTGTGATGTACTTTAAAGTCAATGAAACTCACAATTAGAAATCACTTCTTCTAAGACTGAGGATGTAGATAAGTAATAAAGCGCTTGCCTGGAATGTCCAAGGCCCTGGGTTCAATCTGCAGCACTGCATAAAATAGATGTGGTGGCACATGCCTTAATACCTCAGGAGGTGGAGGCAGGAGGATCATAAGTTCAAGGTTAGCTACATAGTGAGTTTGGGGACACCCTCAGATACATGAAATTCTGGGTAAAAAGGAAGCCTTCTCACAGAGAGCTGAAACCTAGCCATGAGGAGCGACTTCAGGCCTAAGACCAGAGGTAAGACCAACTTTTCTGCTCCAAGTGACCTGCCTGGTGGACTCAGGACACACAAAGTCAAATTTCCTCTGAGACCAGACACTTCTGGTTTCTATCTAGCAGAATTCTATCAGACCTTCATTGAAGACCTCATACCAATATTATACTATCCACAAAATTGAAACAGATGGATCACTACCGAATACCTTCTACGAAGCCACAATTACTCTTATACCTAAACCACACAAAGACACAACAAAGAAAGAGAACTTCAGACCAATTTCCCTTATGAATATCGATGCAAAAATACTCAATAAAATTCTGGCAAACCAATCCAAGAGCACATCAAAACAATCATCCACCATGATCAAGTAGGCTTCATCCCAGGCATGCAGGGATGGTTTAATATACTGGAAAACCATCAACGTGATCCATTATATAAAACAAACTGAAAGAACAAAAACCACATGATCATTTCATTAGATGCTGAGAAAGCATTTGACAAAATTCAACACCCTTCATGATAAAAAGTCCTGGAAAAGAACAGGAATTCAAGACCCATATCTAAACATAGTAAAAGCCATATACAGCAAACCAGTGGCTAACATTAAACTAAATGGAGAGAAACTTGAAGCCATCCCACTAAAATCAGGGACTAGACAAGGCTGCCCACTCTCTCCCTACTTATTCAATATAGTTCTTGAAGTTCTAGCCAGAGCAATCAGACAACAAAAGGAGATCAAAGGTTTACAGATTGGAAAGGAAGAAGTCAAAATTCACTATTTGCAGATGATATGATAGTATATTTAAGTGATCCCAAAAGTTCCACCAGAGATCTACTAAACCTGATAAACACCTTCAGCAAAGTGGCTGTTGAAGGAATTAGAGAAAGGACTGAAGAGCTTGAAGGGCTCGAGACCCCATATGAACAACAATGCCAAGCAACCAGAGCTTCTAGGACTAAGCCACTACCCAAAGACTATACATGGACTGACCCTGGGCTCCAACCTCATAGGTAGCAATGAATAGCCTAGTAAGAGCACCAGTGGAAGGGGAAGCCCTTGGTCCCACAAGACTGAACCCCCAGTGAACGTGATTGTTGGAGGGAGGGTGGTAATGGGGGGAGGATGGGGAGGGGAACACCCATATAGAAGGGGAGGGGAGGGGTTAGGGGGATGTTGGCCTGGAAACTGGGAAATGGAATAACAATTGAAATGTAAATAAGAAATACTCCAAGTTAATAAAGATGGAGAAAAAAAGAAGTCCTGTGTGTGGAGCGATGGCTCAACAGTTTACTTTCCGCACTTGCAGAGGATCTGGCGGCAGTTCCATGGTGCCACTTCTAGGAGATCTGGTACCCTCTAGTTCCTTCTTCTGGCCCATGCTGGTACCAGCTTGTCCATGGTGCTAAACATTCATACACATAAAATAAAAGCTTTCTGTATACTTCAACCCCCGAAGAAATGAACGCCCTAATGAAACTCATTATTATATGTAATTAATATGTGCTGATGAAAATAAATAAAATTTTAAAGAGAGAAAAATAAAGCAGTTCTTCCACAAAGTATTCTGATTTTTCCCCAATCTTGAATTATGTCACAGCACCTGTCCTGTTGGAACACATCCTGTAGTGTTTTGATTAATTTGTCTTTTTCCTGTCTCTTCAACACATCGATCAAAGTCCATGGTATGATGCATATCTCAGAATAAATACTCTGCACATTTATTAAATATATTTATTTATTTATTATAGTCATCTCTTAGTATTCATGAAGTATTGATTCTAGGGCTTATAACAAATACTAAAATGTTTTCATTGTAAAGTCCCTTATATAAAATGGTATACTATTATATATAAAACTAGTATATTCCTCCACAGACTTTAAATCATCACTATATTAATTAGAATACCTAGTACATTATAAAAACTATGGAAATAACTGCTGTACTATGATGTATAGAAAATTACGACAATAGATTGTCTATATGAGTTCAGTTTATATGCTATTGTCTTCGAATATTACGACTCTAAGTTTATTGAAACGTGTATGTTTGGAATGTACAAGTAAGAAGTTAAAAATTGGCGGTGGTGATACTCACCTTTAATCCCAGCACTTTGGAAGTAGAGCCTTGTAGTTCTCTAAGTTCTAGGCAAGCCTGGTCTACAGACCAAGTTCCAGGACATCCAGGGCTACACACAAAACCCTGTCTCAAAATAAAAATAAAATCTGGGTTCTTTTACAGCTTCTGGTCCCCAATGGAGGAGTTAGAGAAAGGACTGAGGGAGCTGAAAGGGTTTGCAACCCCATAGGAAGAACTACAATATCAACCACCAAATCCCCCAGAGCTCCCAGGGACTAAACCACCAGTCAATGAGTACACATGGAGGGACTCATGACTCAAGCTGCATATGTAGCAGAGGACAGCCTTGAGAGGGAAGGCCCTTGGTCCTGTGAAGGCTTGATGCCCCAGTGTAGGGGAATGCTAGGGCATGGAGGTTGGGGAGGGAGCAGTCTCATAGAAGCTGGGGGAGGAGGCCAGGATAGGAGGTTTATGGAGGGGAAACTGGAAAAGGGGACAACATTTGGAATGTAAATATATAAATAACCAATAAAAATAAAATAAGGATGATGAACTATATTTTGATAGTCATATTTATTGTTAAATAAATTTACAAACTATATAAGCTATGTCCCTTATCAGAATAGTATTTATTGACCATTCTGTAGAAATTTCTTTGTTTCAATGAGCTGAAACTTTGATCAGGTCTTGTATTAATACAAAATTTTCCTTTCTAGATTGACATAAGAGTCCCTATTTAAACCATAAAAGCATTTGTGCAGATACTGGAAAATCATACTGTCTCATTGTGACAGTTTACCCTGATTAAACATTGCAGTGTCATAAAAGTAAAAAAGTTCGAGATTATAAATATACTGTCAGAAATATTAATAAGGAACCAAATATCCATTCAGACTGCTATCTCACTTTATCAGCAGGCAGTAGCCTGGCACAGCTTTAGATAATTGTCACCACAATCATATTGCAGAAGTACAGCTGAGAAAATATACTAGAAATGAAACCTTTTATCATCCATTTATATTATAAGGCGGCAGTGTCCCAGTGTGTGTGTGTGTGCGCGCGCGCGTCTGTGTGTGTCAATCAATTCTCTCCCTCCACCGAGGATTCCAGGGAACAAATTCAGGTTATTCGACTGTATCAAAAGCGCTTTTTTAAAGATTTATTTATTTACTTTATGTATATAAGTACACTGTAACTGTCTTCAGACACACCAGAAGAGAGCATGAGATCCCATTACAGATGGTTGTGAGCCACCATGTGGTTGCTGGGATTTGAACTCAGGACCTCTGAAAGAACAGTCAGTGCTCTTAACCACTGAGCCATCTCTCCAGCCCAAGCACTTTAACTCAATGAGCCATCTCACCAGCCCTGGATTAAAGTTTTAATAGAGTCAGAATTTACATTATCTAAAAATGGACAACCAAATTGAACATGAAATAAATAAAAATGTCACATGCAGCCAAATACCAGCATCTGGAAAGCAATGACTGCTGCTGTCTCTTTAAAAAGCCATTTTTCCACATCTCTAGAACATCTAGTATTATAGAATTTCTTGGATTACCCAAAGAAAGGTTAAAATTCTTGTTCTCAGTGACTGACATATGCCTGATTTCGAATCTTTAAGTCCATTGCAAGTTAATGCATATAGATGTCTATGAGTTGTCTAGCACCAACACGAGTTACTAGTCAGAAGGAGGAGAGGCGAACATGTTAGGCTGACCATAGTAACTGTAGTAGATTGCCTTTCCTGAAAGGAATCTTCAATTAGACAGCATAATGACTGTGGGTCTCCCTCCTCTAGGCAAACCTTTCTAAAGAACCTAGTTCCCTTGTGACTGACCATCACTTCTCACATTGTCCAATCAGCAGAGGAACTAGTATCTCTTCTCTAGGGTAAATTTCACAGAAACCTCCGCCCTCCATAAAATATTCCTAGGTTGATCAAAGGGCAGTGGTTGCTTTCTCCAGTTCCTTGCTTTTGACTTATACCATAACTAAAAAATCCACAAATTCACAGAGAATGCAACAGTATTTACATTTATAGTTTTGCACATTAACTTTTGCAAAAACCTACCAGTTAACCTGTGCTCCAAACAAAAAAAAAGGCATTAGATCCACTGAAAGGCACAAAACACTTGTCATCCTGGAACTAGGGCAGCTGAGGCAGAAGGATGGCAGTAAATTCCAGGCCAGGCAAAGCCACAGCATGCGACACTCTCACAAAATATCCAATATAGGGGCTGTAGAGATGTCTCAGCAATTAAGAGCACTCATTGCTCCTGCAAAGGACCAGGTTAAATTCCCAGGACACCCTTGACAATGTACAACCATCTGTAATGCCAATTCCAGGGGATTGAGTTCCCTGTTTTGGCTTATGTGGGCACTGTATGCATGAGTACACAAAGATATATGCAGGCAAAACACCTATATGCATAAAATAAAAACAATCCTTAAGTATATATATGTATAATGTATACATAGTTACATGTGTATATATACATGTATGTATAGCAAATATACAACAAAAGAAAAGAATGTCACCTTTGTGATACTCCTGCCTACAATGAATAACATAAATCTAATCATGAGTATACATCGTACAGTCAAATTCAGAGACATTAATTTTAAAAAACTAGCCTGGACCCTTTTACAATTTATTGTTTTATTTTCCCCTTCTTTAACATCTTTTTTTCTTCTCATGGTCCCATTTCTAGTATTATCTGCATAACTCTTACCGAAGGCTTCCAACATTTAGTAGTAAGAGTGAAATCTCCAGAGAATCGTTTACAAACATCTGATAAGTGTAACATAGCCTGCGATTTGTAAACATTGAAAGTTGAAAGCATTTAAATATTTTATGCGTATGTATGTTTTGATTGCATGTATATCTGTGTACTATGAGCATGTCTGATGCCTACAGAGATGAGAAGAAGGTGTCACATCTGGACAGCAGTTACTGACAGCTGTGCTCAAGCATATGGGCACTGGGAATCGAACCCTAGTCCTCTAGAATGGCAGCCAGTGTTTTAACCACTGAGCCATCTATCCAGCTTACTTGAAGTTTTCATTTGTTTTGTTTTTAAGAAATGCTTGTCTTTATAAGTGTATTTTCTATAAACTTTCAGCTAATACTGCAGGTAAAAATGTTGGAAACCAAGCGTCTCTGCCTTATTTTGTTAGAGCTAGGCTGAGAGAGTAATGTATCAAATGCTTTAAGCTGGGGAAGGCAATAGAACACTTCAGCTGTAGAGTAACTGTGCCTGCAACTGAAATTTTTTAAATGTCATAGATATGAAAGAAGATTTCAGATTAAAGAAGGGTCCAAGAGACATAATAATTGTGTACCTGTTTGGGTTTTCAAATAATAAATAAAATGTTATTTGAATATTAATAAAAATAGACCTATAAAAGAAGCTAGAGATAGAACACATTCTCAGATTCTATGAGTGTCTGAAGTCCTGGGTTCAGCCTCAGCATGCACAGAGAGAAGGGCGCAATGAATAATGCTAGACCAGACCGTGATTTATATTTGTAAAGGAAAATGTTAAAGAAATTATTCAGAAATTTGAGTAAACCTGCCGATTAGAAAAAGACTGTTGTTGATGTTCATTTAGATAACTGTACTGTGGTTTTATAAGCCTATGTCCTTGTTTATGAAAAATACATACTAATTTAAGGATAAAGGAGAACTAATTTTCAGACAGATAAAATATGCACAGTTATAATTAAGTACAATTATAAAGCAAATGTGACAAAATGTTAAATTGAGGAGAATCTGTGCAAAGATTATCCTAGAAATTGTTTTCACTATCTTTGCAAGTGTTCTATAAATCTTAATTATCTATGACCAATCCTCCTTGTTCTCAAGTCAGCTTGGCCCACTTACCCAAAAGAGCACACAATAAAAATTCTGTTGGGAAGAGAGCTGAACTCCCAGAAGTGTGGACAATCCCAGACCTCAGGACAGACTGCCACTTTTGCCCACATTCCCAGCCCAGGAGGAAACTGCATAGTGCCTCTGGATACAGGAATATAGGAGCAGTCAGTGGCAGCAACCAGCTGGTTCCTGCCTGCCTCCAGAACTGAACTGAACCAGTCCCACAGCTCCCTGCACCCAAATCCCATAGTGGAGATAGCTGGACCCTCAGAAGTGTGGGCACTCCTGAGAACCCAGAGGAGACAAATATTTTCTGCCCACAGTCCTGACCCAAGAGGAAAGCACCTAGTGCCAGCTGTGCCCCCTGGGCACAGGGACAGAGGAGCAGTCAAGGGCAGGACCCCTTCGGGTTTCTGCCTGCACGGAGAGCTGAAAGTCAGTCGCCAGGTGCACCTACACACCTGAGAGCAGAGGCAAGACCAACTCTTCTAGACCAAGCAACCTGCCTGGTAGACTCAGGACACACAAAGGCAGAAGTCCTCTGGGACCAGACACTTCTGGTTTCTGGCTGTGACTGGAACTGAACTGAACCAGTCCCACAGCTCCCTGCACCCATTCCTGTGGGGGAGAGAGCTGGACCCCCAGAAGTACAGACACTCCTGAGAAATCAGAGGAGACTACTCTCTGCCCACATTCCCAACCCAAGAGGAAAGCACCTAGTGCCAGCTGTGCCCCCTGGGCACAGGGACCTAGGAGCAGTCAGGAGCAGGACCCTTTGGGTTTCTGCCTGTGCAGAAAGAGTTTAAAGTCAGTCGCCAGGAGTGCCTACACACCTGAGAGCAGAGCTCTCTGTTCCCAGATCCGGCTAAAAGAAAACAGTCTATAGGAATGCTGACACACAGGCCTACAGGAGGGCCAAGCCACTTTCAGAGACAGCAAGACAAGGTAACACCAGAGACAACCTGATGGAGAGAGGCAAGCGCAGGAACACAAGCAATAGAAACCAAGACTACTTGGCATCATCAGAGCCCAGTTCTCCCACCAAAGAAAATACTGGATATACAAACACACTGGAAAAGGAAGATTTGGATTTAAAATCACATTTTATGATGATGATGGAGGACATTAAGAAAGACATAAATAACTCCCTTAAATACAGGACAACACAAGTAAACAAATAGAAGCCCTTAAAGAGGAAACACAAAAATCCCTGAAAGAATCCCTTAAAGAATTACAGGAAAACACAACCAAACAGGGCACTGAGGGAAATTTCCTGAACAGAACACCAATGGCTTATGCTCTAAGATCAAGAATCGACAAATGGGACCTCATAAAACAGTAAAGCTTCTGTAAAACAAAGGACACTGTCATTAAGACAAAACGGCAACCAACAGATTGGGAAAAATCTTTATCAATTCTACATCTAATAGAAGCTAATATTCAATACATACAAAGAACTCAAGAAATTAGACTCCAGAGAATCAAATAACCCTTTTAAAAATGGGGTTCAGAGCTAAACAAAGAATTCACAGCTGAGGAATGCCGAATGGCTGAGAAACACCTAAAGAAACGTTCAACATCTTTAGTCATAAGGGAAATGCAAATCAAAACAACCCTGAGATTTCACCTCACACCAGTGAGAATTGCTAAGATCAAAAACTCAGGTGACAGCAAATGCTGGCGAGGATGTGGAGAAAGAGGAACACTCCTCCATTGTTGGTGGGATTGCAGACTGGTACAACCATTCTGGAAATCAGTCTGGAGGTTCCTCAGAAAATTGGACATTGAACTGCCTGAGGATCCAGCTATACCTCTCTTGGGTATACCCAAAAGATGCCCCAACATATAAAAAGACATGTGCTCCACTATGTTCATAACAACTGTCTTCCTTCATAATTAGCCAGATACTTGAAGCAACCCAAATATTCCTCAACCAAAGAATGGATACAGAAAACGTGGTTCATTTACACAACGGAATACTAGTCAGCTGTTAAAAACAAGGACATCACAAATTTTGCAGGCAAATGGATGGAACTAGAAAATATCATCTTAAATGAGTTAACCCAAACCCAAAAGGACATGCATGGTATGTCCTCACTGATAAGTAGATATTAGCCAGAAAGTTCAGAATACTCATGATATAACCCCACAGACCCAAAGAAGTTAAACAAGAAGGAAGGCCCAAGTGAGAATTCTTAAATCCTAGTTAGATGAGGGAACAAAATAGTGGGCAGAGGGAGAGGGGGCCTTGGTCAGAGAGGGAAGAGGGAGGGGAATAAGGAGACAAGATCAGGTATGGGGAGAGACTGGAGAGAGGGCCAGAGGGCCAAGAGAATGAGTGGAAATATGCAGCTGCTGGATTTTGGGGGTAGGGGAAATCTCTCAGAAGTCCCAGAGCCCTGGAAAGGCAGAGGCTCCCAGGAGTTAATGCAGGTGAGCTTAGCAGAAATGCTCAACAGTAGGAATATGGAACAGGAAGAGACCACCTCTAGAAACCAGATAAGACCCCTAGTGGAGGAATGGGGACACCAACCACCTATAAAATTTGTGACCCAAAATTTTTCCTGTCTAAAAGAAATGCAGGTACAAAAATGGAGCCAAGACTGAGGAATGGCCGACCAGGGACCGGCCCAATTTGGGATCCATCCCATGCACAGTCACCAAACCCTGACACTACTACTGATGCTATGCTGTGCTTACAGACAGGAGCCTAGCATGACGTCCTCTGAGAGGGTCTACCAGCAGCTGACTGAGACAGATGCAGGTACCCTTAGACAAGCATTGGACTGAGGTCAGGGACCCCTATGGAACAGTTATGGGAAGGATTGAAAGAACTGAAGGAGCTGGCAACTCCATAGGAAGATCAGCAGCGTCAACTAACCCAGACCCCAGTGAGCTCCCAGAGACAGAGACATCAACCAAAGAGCATACATGAGTTGGTCCATAGCAGAAGGCTGCCTTGTCTGGCTTCAGTGTGAGAGGATGCACATAATCCTCGAGGCTTGAGGTCCCAGTGTGGGGAAATACCAGGGGGAGCACGCTTTCAGGGGTGAAGGAGAGTGGAGATGGTAGAAGAACTCTGTGAGGGGGCACCAGGAGAGAGAAACAGCATTTGTGATGTAAATAAATATAAGAAATGTTTTCAAAAAGTCAGTGCTGCAGTATGCTATTTGGCCACATGAGGGCGTGCTAAAACTACTTTTTTCCCCTCTCTAACAAGTTTCCAGCACTTTAGGAAGAAAATGTGTGGGATATCTCAGCTATCTATCTTCAGGTTTCTCCAAAGCTTCCTTACTGGACAGAAATAGAAGGACTTAGCAAAGCTAGAATGTCTTCAAAAATCCATTTTCAGCATGGGATGCATGCACTGCTAGTCCCTTTTGCCTTATTAGTGAACAGCTTCCAAATATGTTCTTCTTGACCTCTGTCCTATTCCTCCAACACTTTGGCCCAAAAACATGGATTCCCAGTCATGAGTATGGTTGATGTGGATGATAATCACAGAAGCAGAATATGGCAGTGCAAGGAGGCTGGAGAGACTACTCAGTGGTTAAGTACTTGCTGCCCTTGCAAAGGACCAGTATTCAATTCCCAATACCCAAATGATCTGCAACTCCAGTCCCAGAACAGCTGATGCACTGTTATAGCCTCCCGGAGCATCAGGTACATAGGTAGCACATGGGGAAAACACAAAATATTCCATAATAATAAAAATCATATTTTTTTCTCAAGAACATGGGGATGTATAAAACTGTGGTGAGAGACAGAGAGACACAGACACAGACAGAGAGACAGACAGAGAGACAGAGACACAGAGAGAGTGTGTCTTAGGGTTTTATTGATGTGAACGGACAGCATGACCAAGTCACGCTTTATAAAGGACAACATTTAATTGGGGCTGGCTTACAGGTTCAGAGGTTCAGTCCATTATCATCAAGGCAGGAACATGGCAGCATCCAGGCAGGCATGGGGCAGGAGGAGCTGAGAGTTCTGCCTGCATCTTCATCTGAAGGCTGCGAGCAGGATACTCTCTTCTACAAGCCGCAAGGAAGAGGCTCTCTTCCTTAATGGGAGGAGCTTGAGCACTAGGAAACCTCAAAGCCTGCCTACACAGTGACACACTTCCTCCAATAAAGCCACACCTCCTAACAGTGCTAGTTGTTATGGGCCAAGCATATTCAAACCACCACAATCTACCAGAAATTAATCTCTCAAAATAATGGAATTAAAACATCTGGTGACCACCATTTATTTTAAGAGAATTGAGTACTGATGTAATTACAAAATAACTAAATATTTTCAGCCTTCATCTGAGGATAGAGGTAACCCATTCTAAGTCACACCACCTGGAAGGTAAGGAATGTGTGTCTTTCATCAAGGAGCCTATACCAACTATCATCTGGCTACCTGATATTTGCACATTTCTAGTTTAATAAGTTTTGAATGAGTAAACTTATAATTATCAGTTGGAAGTTAGTCTGAAGGATTTTTTTTTATAAAGTAACATACCACTTCAAACTGACAAATCCGAATCATGCACTTCATTTCTGTAATGCCAGTTAAATCCCAATGAAAACCACATTCCTTAAACTATAGGAAGACAAATATCAACAACCACTACAAAAAGACAATCTTTGTGAGTGAACTTTCATCTACACTAATATCTGACTTATCATACACCTTGTCCTTTAATTAACTTGAAAGAACTAGGTACATAAGAAACACACTGTGGGTGTTCATCCATGTGGAAGAGTGGTGTGATGTAATGAGCGGAAAGATCTGCATGTTGCCAAAAATTTATCACAGTAGTGTTAATAGCTAAACCAAACTGTCTACCAGGACACCAGCTTGTTTTTCAAGACTAAACTAAGGGTTTCCATGTCCCATGACACGTTTCTCTTTAGAGACAAACTCCTATCAGCCAGTAGATTCCTCCAGTATTTCTCTCTGCCCAGCCCCCTGCTGCACCACTACACACATCGGCCATGTCCAGAGCATCCTTTATCACATTGGTCGCCTCCCTTTTTTTCACCACTCTCTTCTGCGAAAGATCCTGGCTGTATTTAACCTTTTAGCTCTGCATTTGATAACCTAATATCTCTCCGCCCATGTTCTTATATTTGGATTTGTTCCGACTTGTACGTTACCTTTGCCTGCCTGCTGCTCCTTTTAGTTGTAACCAGATGACTCTCCAGAGGAAGTTAAAGCACTTGATCTTAGAACCAAGGAGGACGCTTGAAGCCTGGCTGTCCAGCAGAGGGAGCTCCTGATCAGCGCAGGGTGAGTCGGCCAGCTAACCGCCCCAAACTGCAGGCCGGCTCTTAGCCTTGCCTAAACATGACCTCCTACTTCTCAAGAAAACCTGTTTTATTTTGGCTTGTTTTGTTTTTCAGTGCCATTAGAAGTAACTGGATATAATTAGGGACAGTGCATGGCAAGCTGCAGGTATCTTTTTCCAACAATGTATATGTTCAGTTCATAATCTAAGATGCAGAAACGATAGGAATGTAGTAGTATCATCTCATCTGCAGTAAGCATTTAATCCAGGTGTCAAATGCCTCTAAAATAATAATTCTTGTTCTAATTACAAAACACTTGATGTGAGCCCTTTAGCAAGTGTTTGGCCTTTGTTTAACTTTCTGAACAAGTCTGTAATAGAGAAGCCACTATTGCCCCCACATCACAGAGACTGAACAAGTCTGTAATAGAGAAGCCACTATTGCCCCCACATTACAGAGGCTCAAAGAGGCTGGGCTTGGGGATTTAGCTCAGTGGTAGAGCGCTTGCCTAGCAAACGCAAGGCCCTGGGTTCGGTCCTCGGCTAAGGGGGGGGGGGAGACAAAGAGGCTGATAAAACTTTCCTATTTGTTTAAGAAATAAGGATACAAAATCTATCTTAGTTTATTTAGAGCCCCACACACGTCTAGTGTGCTCTACTGCTTTTTGTTCAAAAGAAAAAGTGGCAACAGAAATGCCATTCTCCAAGAATGAGGATAGTAAATGTGAGATGGCAGGATAGTTCACTGGGTATCAAGCCTACCTACCTTCCATCCTCAAGACACCTACAGAGTGGAAGGAGAATCTTCTGTCCTCGGATGTTCTCCTGTGAATCATGGCATGACCTATAAATAAATAAATAAATAAATAAATAAATAAATAAATAAATAAATAATTTTTTAAAAAAAAGAAATGGAAATGTGTAAAGCATGGTGATGTATGTCTATAATGGTAGTATATGTCTATAATGTAAACATTTCTGAAGGGCAAAAATACAGCTCCATAGGTAAAAGTGTTTCCACCAAACCTGACCATCAAAGTTCAACCCTCACGGGGACACACATGGTAGTAGATGAGAACAGACTTCTACCTCTGTCCTCCGACCTCTCTACCTATGTCCCAGGTCACAATCACATGCAGAGGGAAGAACAGGCAGGCGGGCAGGCAGACAAGTAAGACATGAGTGCCGTTTAAATATTTTACAGAATAGGATCTGTGACTCACATAAGAAGAGGGAAACCCATCCTGGTACTGGAAACCCAGAGTTATTGGCAACACCATAGACCTTGGAAAAGTAGTTATGACCAAACCAGCACAATCCCTAACTACAGAGAAGTGGAGTCCTCAGATCTCATCAAAGAAGCTTTTCTTTGCACTAAATAGAGACAATTATGGAAAAACAACCAATCAAAATGTGGACAGTAGAAGATACACGTACAAAACAACTCCAGCACCCGGAGCTGACCCTGTCCAATAGCTCACTGTACCCAGATCCAGCTGAAAGCAAACAGGTCTATGGGAGTGCTGACACACAGGCCTCCAGGAGGGTCAAGTCACTGTCAGAGACAGCAAGACAAGCTAACATCAGAGACAACCTGATGGCAAGAGGCAAGCACAGGAACCTAAACAATAGAAACCAAGACTACTTGGCATCATCAGAGCCCAGTTCTTCCACCAAAGCAAATACTGGATATCCAAATGCACCAGAAAAGCAAGATTTGGATTTAAAATCACATCTCATGATCATGATAGAGGACTTTAAGAAGGACATAAGGAACTCCCTTAAAGAAATACAGGACAACACAGGTAAACAAATAGAAGACCTTAAAGAGGAAACACAAAAATCCCTTAAAGAATTACAGGAAAGGGGCTGGAGAGATGGCTCCGTGATTAAGAGCCCTGACTGCTCTTCCAGAGGTCCTGAGTTCAATTCCCAGCAACCACATGGTGGCTCACAACCATCTGTAATGAGATCTGATACTCTCTTCTGGTGTGCCTGAAGACAGCTACAGTGTACTCATACATAAAATAAATAAATCTTTAAAAAAAGAAAAAAAAAGAACACAACCAAACAGGTGAAGGAATTGAACAAAACATTCCAAGATTTAAAAATGGAAATAGAAACAATAAAAACAGAGACAACAAAAACAGAGACAACCCTGGAGATAGAAAACCTAGGAAAGAGATCAGGAGTCATAGATGCAAGCATCACCAACAGAATACAAGAGACAGAAGAGAGAATCTCAGGGGCAGAAAAAAAACATAGAAAACAAAAAAAACCAAAAAAACAAACAAAAAAAAAAAGGTTTGGAGCAGAGACTGAAGGAATGGCCATTCAGAACCTGTCCTACATGTGGAAGGGGAAGCCCTTGGTCCTGCTAAGGCTGGACCCCCCAATGTAGGGGAATGTCAGGGCAGGAAGGGGGTGGTTCAGGAAGGGGATACTCTTATAGAAAAAGAGGGAGTGGGAGGGGATAGGGGGCTTATGGAAGGGAAACCGGGAAAGGGAATAACATTTTAAATGTAAATAAAAAATATCCAATATTAAAAAAGTAAAAGAAATATATTTTAAAGACTAGAATATATGCTGTGCATAGTGACTGTTAATTATAACAATATATATATTCCCTCGGGGGTTAAGAGCTGACTGCAGAGGACGTAAGTTGAATTCCCAGCACCGCATTGGTGACTCACACCCATCTATAACTCCAGTTCCAGGGTATTGGATGACCTCTTCTGGCCTCCTTGGGCACTAGGTATTCGTGTGATACACTGACTTGCATGTAGTCAAAACACCTATACACATAAAATATTTTTTTTTAGATTTATTCATTTATTATATATAAGTACACTGTAGCTGTCTTCAGACACCAGAAGAGGGATCAGATCCCATTACAGATGGTTGTGAGCCACCATGTGGTTGCTGGGAATTGAACTCAGGACCTCTGGAAGAGCAGTCAGTGCTCCTAACCACTGAGCCATCTCTCCAGCCCATAAAATTATTTTTAAAAAACACTCTTGGGGCCCAGTGAGATAGCCTAGGAGATAAAAAAGTCCCGGTACTGAAGAAGAGATCTGACTACTAGAAGTTGTTCTCAGAGTACCGCATGTGTGCCATCACAGATGTGTGGCATGAGCAGAGACAGAAAATAGGTAAATGTGACAGAACATGTAAACACATTGTGGAGGTGGTGGCATAGAGCACCATGCGTATGGGACAATGGACCTTGCCAGGAAACTTGGTAATGTCAAGCAGATCTGAGTCCCCAGAAACTCATACACATCTGAGATGGTAGGCAGCTCCCTGCTCCCTGCCAGATTCCTGGCCTGGGACTAGTGCCATTCTTCCCACATAAGAAAATGTAACCTGTGATCACACAGGACGTAGTTTTCCATGCTAAAGAGGTACCTAAAAGCCATGATGGTTTAGCCAATACACTCCAATTCCCGAACATTCCTCCTTAATCTCTGCCCACCCTGAGAAGTTGGCACACATGCATCTTCCAAGGTGCAACAACCAATAAACAGCTTGGAACCAAGGACTGTGTCTGTCACCTACCACAGCCATGGCGAGCATGGAGCAGGCCTTTGCTTATGGAGCCTCTGTCTAAATCCCCTGTAGAAGGCCTCTCTGCACTTCCAGCCGCTGTTACCTTCGCCAATGAGCTAGGCCAGAGCACCCAGCCCAGGACCCCTGGCTAGACACTGTCCTCAGCCTACAGACTCTCAATGGTCCTGACTTTGTCATAGCCCATGGATCCCCCATTCTTCATTCCTGACTCTTCTGTGAAGCACTCTAGTGATGACTAGATGTCCGGGGGTCAGAGAATACCAGCTTTGGTTTCCCACATCTCAGACTATGTTTCCCCACTCCTGAGGAATACCTCCTTGCTTCCCTGAAGACCAGCACCTGCCCAGTCAAGCTCTCCACATTTTACCTCCTCAGGAGCCACACCCAGCAGCAGGGCAGAATGCAGCCCCACACATGAATTTTAGGACATCCTGAACTTCACAATTGGTTTGGGGCCGACCTGTGAGATCCTGTCTCAAGAGAAATAGCAGGTAATATGGTGAAATAGGATACAACAACATGGACTGGTTAAAGGGTGGTTCATATTTTTAGAAAACTTGTCTAAAATTATATTTTCATTATGCATGTGTATATGATAGTGTGACTGTGTATATGTGTATGGTGTATGTTTGTGGTATGAGTGCATGAGGTGGTTGTGTGTGTGACATAGTATGTGTGGTATGTGTGGTAGGCATGTAGAGTGTGAGTGGTGGACGTTATGTGTGTGGTGTCTCTGTGGTGTGTGGTGTCTGTGTGGTATGTGTATTGTGTGTGTGGCCTGTGTCTAGTGTGTGTGGTATGTGTGTGGTATGTTGTATATATGTGGTGTGTGTGGTATTGTAGTATATGTGTGGTGTGTGTGTAGTATGTGTGTGCTGGTTGTGTATGTGGTGGTTGTTGTCTGTGTGGTGTGTGTGTGGTTGTTGTCTGTGTGGTATGTGTATGCTGTGTGCGGTGGTTGTGTGATGGTTGTGTGTGTGATGGTTGTGTGTGTGGTGTATGTGTGGTGGTTTGTGTGGTTGTTGCCTGTGTGGTGTGTGTGCATGTGGTGTGTTTGGTATGTGTGTAGTGTATATGTGGTGGTTGTGTGTGTAGTGGTTGTATGTGTGGTATATGTGTGGTGTCTGTGTGGTATGTGTATTATGTGTGTGGTGTGTGTGGTATGTGTGTGTGTGTGTGTGTGTGTGTGTGTGTAATATATGTGTGGGGGTTGTATGTGTGGTGGTTTTGTATATGGTGTATGTGTGGTGGTTGTGTGTGGTTGTTGTCTGTGTGGTGTTTGTATGGTGTGTGGTATGTGTGTGGTATATGTTGTATGTATGTGGTGTGTATATGGTATTATACTATATGTGTGGTTGTTGTCTGTGTGGTGTGTGGTATGTGTGTGGTATATGTTGTATGTATGTGGTGTGTATATGGTATTATACTATATGTGTGGTGGTTGTATGTGTGGTAGTTGTGTGGTGTGTGTGTGTGTGTGTGTGTGTGTGTGCGTGTGTGGTGTGTGTGTTGTGGTGGGGTATGTGGTATGTGGTGTGGTGTGTGTGTGAAGCCAGAGTAGGATGCCAAACGTCCTGCTCTTTCTACCACTGTCTGCCTCATCTCCCTGAGACACTGGCCTCTCACTAAACCTGAGGCTCACCATTTTGTCTAGAGTTGGCCAGTGAGCTCATGAGATCCCGTGTCTGCACCCTCGGTGCTTGAGTTATGGGACTTTATGGTCATCCTAGATTTTTGTGTGGTTACTAGGTATTCAGACTCACAAGTGTGCATGCATAGCCAGTACTCTTAGCCACTGAACTATCCCCTCAATCTTTGAAGTCATATGCCTAAAACAATATTTGTTCATAGATTACGGCATCTCTCAACTCTAATCTGGGAAGCTTTTATTTGCAGTAGATGGAAATTATCACAAAGACCCACAACTGGCCAAGATGCATAAGTGAATGCTCAGCTTTAAGGTGGGGGAGGATACATCACTGCCTCCACCCAAGGCTTAGAGATGGAGCAGAAAGTTCGTAGGAGCCAGAGTCAGAGAATAACTATAAGAAAGATCTTCAGCATATATCAAGGCAGCGTACATATAAATTAACAGTGCTTATGACAGCAAGCAGAAAACCTTTACAAGCCCTGGCCAGACCAAATTCCAGTAAATAGAGGGGAGTTAAGCATGCAATTCCATTCCTAACCGTTGAGCAGATGGTGGTTGTTACCTGATTGGAAGGGATGGGTTAGTCTTCTTTAAGACTGTAGTTCCTAGTGGCTCAACCACTAAGACCATAGAAATAAACATATTTTGGGCAGCACAAATTTGTCTGGAGGGTATTTTTAAAGGACACAGAGTTGATCAATAGGGAAGGAGAGTGGATCTAAAAGTAGTAGGGATGAACATGGTTAAGGCGTGTTGTGCGAAACTCTCAACGAACCAATAAACCTAACTTATGTTATATTTAAGACAGTCTTTGTAGCATAAACTTGTATGTAGGTCCAGCACTAGGGAGAATGAAGCAAAATCATGAACTACTGAACCATTGTCAACTAGACTTTAGTCTTTTTAAAAATTGTCTTCCGAATAAACCAGAAGAAACAGAAAATTTCCTCCCATCCTACTCACTAAATGGGTCCAAGCAGCCTGTGCTTGTAGCCTAAAGGGGGAAGGAGCTGAAACCCATTACCATATTTCATTAAGTTTCACTACAGCCTTGACTGTAAATACCAAACATCAATGCATATTTTGGACTAATTACAGTCTCACTTTTTCACTCATTTCAGCCCTTGGGTAATTGGTTTTTTAATCTATTACACTTTAGTTTTGTTCCAGGCTGATCTGGAACTCCTCCTGCCTCTGCCTCCCAAGTGTTGGCATTTAAAGCATGCAGGGCCACACCCAGCTACTGTCTTGCTTCCTAGCAGCTGTCACAGCAGTCACTCTGAGTCAAGGAGGGCAAGTGTTTCTCCCCAGCCAAGGTGAAATCATGAGCTATCTAGTGAACCACTGTCAACTAAACTAAATTAGCCCTTTTTAAAAAACAAAAAAAAATTGTCTTCCTAATAAACCAGAGGGAACAGAACATTTCCTCCCATCCTACTCATTAAATGTGCCACAAATCAGGGCCGAGTAGAAGTCACCCGGGCTTGTGATAGCCACAAGTCTGTTACGAATAGTCTTGGCTAAATATGCTGGCATCATTGTCTCAAGGCATCCACGGAAAATCCAAGACAGCTGTTGAGAGCCCTAAGGTAGGCCAACTGGCTAGTTTGATTAGCAGTCCTTTTTGCTGAGTCAGCCAGGGGCAGCTGGGGGGGGGGGTCCCCACAGCTGTTAATTGCGAAGCCAAATTGCTCCACTCCCACCACACCTGTGCTTGTTTATGAGAAAACTGAAGCCAAGGGTGTTTTCAAATATCAATTTAAAGAGCTGTCATTAATATTAATAACTAGAACATTTACAGGTGCTTGAGGGTAGGGACCGTGAGTGACATGCCCCAATAAGTAAACGGAAAGGTGCTTGACGCCAGGCCTGACAACCTGTCCATCCCTACGGCCCACGTGGTGGAAGGAGAGAAACAGTTCCTGTAAGCTGTCCTCTGACCATACACATCACACACACACACACACACACACACACACACACACACACACACGACGACGCATACGACGCACGCACGCGACGCCTGCAACGCCACGCCCTTACGACGACACACAAGACGCCCTTACGCGCATGCGCCGACGCTACGCACACGCACGCATGCACACACTGCGCTAAGACGCATGCGCACAAACGACGCCTGACGCGACACACACAAAACCACGACGCTCACAAAGGCACGACGCCAGGCATGCGCTCAAACACGCATGCTCAGGCACGCGCGCGCACACACACACACACACACACACACACACACACACACACACACACAAATAAATGAGTGAAACAGAAAAGTTTACAATCAAATTATTACAGTTCTCAAAGACTGCTTCCTGGATCCCTTTTCTAACAAAGCGAGCCATGGAGATGTCTAAGCTCAGCTTTGTGAGGAAGAGAAGTGTCTGCCTGACAATAGCTGTTATGGCTCTATTGCCCTTATAGACTCGCTTCCAAGGGTAACTAAATGCACTGCTTATATGTCACCTCAGGATGTCTGACTAACATTCACAGTCAATTCTTTATAGAGAAGAGGAACGCCAGTGAGAAGGGCCTTCTATTATCCTAAGCACCGCCCGGTGTCAGGGAGGCCTTTTGTAAAGTCTTACAAAGCCACTCCTGCAAACAACTCAGCAGAATAAAAAGTCACAAATAAAGGCTTTTGCCACGGCAACCAAGACCAGAGCTGATTTTTTCGGTTTTTGGTTTTTGGGAGATATATATATATATATATATATATTTTTTAGTCCCTGCCCAATTTCTAAGTGGAGCCTGATTTAAACGCTAAAGAACCAATCTAGCCTAGGAATGTGTATTTCTGGAGCTCCTGACCTGCAGTGTCCTTGAAAATGAGAGAGCTTTGGTGAAGCTGCAGGCCAAGCCCACTGCTTCTCCTAGAGAGGCATTTGACAAGAGTAAAACTAACACTTCAAACTGTGATACCATGAATCTGAGTTAGTTCAGGGGGCAAGTAAAAAATAATTCTCATGTTATTTTCCCCTTCCAGGTAAGCATGTCTGTTGGTATTATTATTTGGATCTTGTTTCAGTAACTATACTGCTGAGATCTTCTCGGGTGTAGTTTCCCTGCCATTTGTAAGAGACACAATCTTGACGCATACTTCCTGGTCCCCTGGCTCCTACAGTCTTGCCAATCCCTCCTCTCAGATGTTGCTCCTTGAGCCTTAAGTGCTGGAGTTGTGCTGCATAGGTTTTAATTAAGGCTGGGCACCCCACAAGGAGTTGTTCTCTGCGTTCGACCAGTTGTGATTTTCTATAATGGTCTCTATCTTTTGCAGAGAGAACTTTCTTTAATGAGGACTGAAAAATACACTTAACTCTGGCTATAAGGATGCTTAGAATACAGTTAGGGATTAGATACAGTGAAGTGGGCTCCACTCCAAGCAAATAACGACTGTTGAGGGAGGGAGAAATAGTCTTCCCCAGGGATGAGTCCCCTAATTGGTTATCCAGTACCAAGTGGTCAGCCTTGAAATAATATACACATAAGCAATACTCAATGGACTCAGCAGGTTCCGTGTATATATTTATGCATATATGTATAGCAATACTATTAATAAAGAAGACCATGAATTTGAGAGACAGTACAAGACATGGAAGGGATGAAGGAAGGGGGGATGGTAGAAATTATATAATCTTAAAAGTTGCAAAAAAAGAAAAATCACAGGTATCACACAACTTTTTTTTGGGGAGGTGGCGGTGGCGCTGGTGCACATCTTTAATCCCAGCACTTGGGAGGCAAAAGGCAGATGGATATATGAGAGTCTAAGGCCAGTCTGGTTTATAGGGTGGGTTCCAAGACAGGCAAGTCTACACAGAAAAATTCTGTTTCAAAAAACAAACAAAAAATAATATAACATTTTATATACTGGATAAAAATAAAATTAAGGAAAAACTAAACTACATTTTATTTGTATTTTTTAACTTTTAAAGTTCTTTTAAAAACATGTAGGTATTGGGTATTTTGTGTGCATGAATGTATGTGCCTGCAGAAGCCAGAAGAGGCTATTGGAACCCCAAAACTAGAGTTACAGAAGATTGTAAGCTACCACATAGATGATGGAACTCAAATCTGAGTCCTCTGGAAAAGCAGCCAGTGCTCTTAACTGCTGAGCCGTCTCTTGAACCCAATCAATCAATCAATATATAAATAAGTGGAAATAAAATGTTTATTAAATGATGACTTCACAGGGTTTAAAACAAAGGTAAATAGTAAAAAGAAAAATAATTTAAAAATTGACTTCCAGAGGTTGTCCTTTGACCTACACACACACCTGCGCATGCATACTCATACTGTGTGTGCACTCACACACACACACACACACACACACACACACTAAAATTTTTTTTTTTTTTTTTTTTTTTTTTTTTTGGAGCTGGGGACCAAACCCAGGGCATTGCGCATGCTAGGAAAACACTCTACCACTGAGCTAAATCCCCAACCCGAGTAAAGATTTTTTAAAAGAAAAAAATTCCCGGGGGAAGGTCCTTGTAAAAATCATATTTAGAATTTCGTCACTCCTAGAGGAACATTTGAACAGCGGAAATCCTAGCCACAGGAAGCTTATAGTCACTGAGGTGGTGAAGAGTATGTTCTCCATGGACGTGGACTCGGTACCCTTCACTTCCTCAGAATCAGTCCCTCCGGCCCATAAATGAAGAACACTGCACAATATTCCAAGACGGAAAGATGGTACCAGGGCCACAGTCTGCTCCCTTTTAACAGAGACCTCAGTGAGGCTTTTGGCTGACTTCTCATTCAGCCCAGGGAGGTAGAATGATGGGGCCTCATTCACACATTGAAGGAAACATTTATTTTCCTCTTGCCCCTTTCTTCATTTTTTTTCAATTCCATAAAACTTTCAGGCCTTATTAGGCTAATCAGATAATATATTTGAATTAGTTACCATTAGGGGATTATTGAATTCAGAAAACAAATGTTTACAAAAAATTAAACTGCCTAGTTAGTTTAGAAAACACAGTCTTTTTCTACTTGATTACACAGCTATTGTAGAAAAAGTCATAATCCGATCATTCATGTGTGTGGGCGTGTGTGTGCAATCTCCCTTCGGCTGCATCCCTTTTTGTATATTTTGTATGTTGTCATATTATAAAAACATGCTAATCTGAAATCTGTTTATATTCTATTTTGAACACTAAATCATATTACAATATTAATCATATTACAAATCTATCTTTGACAGTCTGTGAAAGATTCTGTGGTAGGCACTCAGTCTCCACAAGGGTGAAGGTCTGGGTCGCTCATTACAATAAGCCACCTAGGCCTGCACAAGTTTCAGCTTGGCTATGTGAGCCACAGACTTAGGACCCAGGGCGTTGCCTCGCCAGCGGCAGCGGCAGATCTTGTCTTATCTGTCATTTAATTGGTCCTAATAGCTTCCACCAGCTTAGCCAGAGCACCCTTGTCTTCCGAGTTAACCTGTATGAAGGCAACAGTGCTTGTCTTCCTGTGGACCAGGCGCCCCAGCCTGGCCTTTCCCTTGATGATGCAGTAGGGCACCCCTGTCTTTCGACTCAGGGCAGGCAGGGAAACCACCAGCTCAGTGGGGTCTACATCGTGGGCAATCACCACCAGCTGAGCCTTCTTGTTCTCCACTAAGGTGGTGACTGTATTGACCCCTCCTCGGAGGACTCAGAGGACAGGCGGTCTCTCAGTTGGGACGTCCCCTTTGCCAGCAGCTTTCTTCTCAGCACGGGCCAGCAGCCTTTGCTTCTTCTGCTTTGTCTCTGGCCGCTCTGGCTTTGTCTGCTTTGTACTTGTGGGCCGCTCAAGCGGCTGCGGCTGCGTAGCTGTTTGCCTGCGGAGGGCTTGGAGGAACTGGTTAGCGGCAGGAGGTACTCTGAGCGGCTTCTAGAGGATGGTCCCTTGCCGCTGCAGCCCGGCCTTTTGTCTGTTTTGGGCTGGGTGTCCTGCCCAGAAGTTGAAGTTCTCCGGCCTTTTCTCAAACAACGACTGACCACCCACCTTTTTGGCTTCCTGTTTCTTCGTGACAGCAGAGGGCCTGGCCACCTTCTTCCCCTTGGTATTTTGCTCGGCTGGAGGAGAGAGCTGCAATTAACTCTTAACTACAAACTAAATGCCTTTATTATGGTTTACAAACAGAGGTAATTTCTAGATGACTTTAACTGTCCCTTCCAACCAGTCAAATGAGGTTTTGTGCTTAGAGTGTGAGTTATTTGGTCATCGGAGGACAACGGGTTGGAAAGGTTTTCTGTTTACGGAGAGGCCAGCAGCGGCCCATTCACAGTACTTTGTGATTTCTAATTGTTTTCCCTACACAAGCCAGACACTTAAAACTTTTTCACTACAGGCCCCAAATAGCCACCCCAAATATTAAGACAAGAGTCTGATGGGTATTTTTTATTAAATGTAATATAGTTTTATGGATGCAGAATCATCATTTTATTTAACCCCGTTCATTTTTTTTTTTCACAGAAGATCATCATCTTTAGACAAAGAACAAATGGCTGGGAATATTGCCTGGCCCGAGCTCTCGAGCTCTCGGCTCCTCGGGGCCAAGCTATAACAAACTTAAGGAATACAAAGCAGGGCAATAGGCAATCGTCTGATTCGGTCTTGAACTCGGAGGTGGGAGAGTGGCAGGAATCTAAATGAGGACAGCCTTGGTGACTGGACTGGGAGGAAAGGCACTTGACTCAGTCTCCTGTTCCCACCCGGGCAAGAGCCAGTTGCTCCTCAACCTTTAGCGGCCCAGAGGCTGCTCCTGGTTGAGCCTCTGGAAGAAGCTTTTGCCAACCTCTCAAGTGCTGATCACGATGGAGCAGGACGGTGCAGCCTTAATGATCCTGGGAAGGAAACCTGCAAAGAGTCCCCTGGTGCCAGATTCAGCCTGGATTCTCCGAAGCAGGAGCTAGGGGGAGGCAGCTCTTGGCGGCTTCAGTCTCATAGCCTCCACTGCTCCCAGTGACATTTGTCGCTGTGTCTTCACCACATCGAAGGGTAGGGTAAGGGTGGCAGCCACCATTCCTGAGATGCCACCAGCCAAAAAGCTGACGCCCACAGGTGTCTGTTCTTTTTGTCTTAGCCCATTCAGCCAGCTCTTCTCCAGTCACAGCGAGCGCCAGCCACCCTGAGCCACCGCAGTTCGGACACAGGTAGCCAGTTCCCGGGCGTGACACGTGCTGAGCCAGCAGCTTAGTCCGCACAAGCTCCAAGGGACTGACCAATGTTACAGTGCCCATTCCGGCGAGGGCAACAGACACCATGGGTGCGTAGAGGTCAGAGGTCAAGGATTGACCACTTAGGAAGGCCTTGAATTGGCCAAAAGCAGTGAAGCAGATGGAGGTAGCTCACACAGTCTTCACCAGGGTGGCTGGGAGGCCTCTCCACAGGGTCCTAGCGCCCTCATGCCTCACAGTCTTCCAAAGGCATCCAAGGTGTCTACGAAGTGACTGAAAGTGGACCTTCAACACATTCAGGGGTGTCATGAAGAGGGAGGCGACCACAGCCCCAGCTCCTAAGGCCACCATTTGCCGAAGGGAGCTAATGACCCCAGGATTCTAATCATCCACATTGGAGTTTCAATCCGGACTCTGATCTGGTCCTTGCGCGCCACTCCAGGGGCCTGACAGGCCCATAGCGACTCCGCGGCCCGCCGCTGCAGGGTCCGCGCGTTCCCGCTTCGCACAGCGGTCCAACCCCCTTCATTCTTTTTAAATATTGCAGGCAGATTATTTTCATCATTTTATTTTTGTTTTACATGTTTGTTTCGCATTAATGAATTTCTAAGTCAGGCCTTTTATGAGGAGTTTATACTGTCTAGGCCCAAGATACGCTGCAAACACAGTCTGAAGTAAAGTAGGAAATAACATTTTTCTAAAGACCCGCTTAGAAACTATAATCCTGTAATTGAAGATGTTTCCCCTCTATGGTAGAGGGCTTGCTTCATACCTGGCAACAAGGCCCCCATTCACGGGTATAGCCAAAAGGATGGGGTACAGACCACCCAGAACAAAACCAACTAGTGCACCCCGTGTGTGTCGTACATGTTTCACAGTTCAAATCACCTCTACTCAAACGTAAACTTACAAAACTATGGTAGGACAGATTTGCTTCAAAAACAGGATCACAGCCACAGGTAAGCTAGAAGCTCCTCGAGATTCGCTGAAACAGATTGCTATTATGTCCCCCAAAGCAGCATTAAGTCCAGTATATGTTGATCCATATTCAAGCAGATTCCTGTCTGGTTCTGGAAGTTATTTAATTTTTCTGGATATGATATGAAATATTAAATCATCTTTGTTATTGTTTGGTTTATGACTTTCCATCTTGGACCACTCCCACTCCGCAGAGTGACTGCAGCTTATGGCCGCCTCCCCAGCCGCTCGCTAGCCCTGTGCTTGCTCCCGGGCTGGCCCAACCCACCACAGCCTTCACTAAGGTTGCCCGAGCTCCATCTTCGGAGTTAGCAAGCATATACTGTTAGCCCTGACTTTTTAAAGTCAACACAATTTCTTTTCAAAACAAAAGGATGAAGCATAATAAGAATCCTCTTACCCACCCTTTGTTTCCTTTGGACTCTTAGGATCTTCCTACAGTGGTGAGGAGACACGAAAACTCACTGAGGTTACACACACACACACACACACACACACAGAGAGAGAGAGAGAGAGAGAGAGAGAGAGAGAGAGAGAGAGAGAGGAGGAGGAGGGAGAGGGAGAGGGAAGAGGGAGAGAAAGAGCAGAAGGGGAGGCAAAGGACCTGTGTGTGTATATATACATGTATATATACATATTATATGTGTATATGTATATCTAGGTCATGCAAATGTATGCTATATGTATATAATATACGCATATATAGTCATATATATATATGACTTGCAGGAGAAATATATATATATATTTGTAGGCGGAAGAAAAAGAAAAATAGCATAGAGATATTCCTGCTGGTGATTGTATGTGGCAAGATAAGTGATATCGTTTTCCATTTCCTGCCCTATCATGGAGCACAGGGACCTGCAGCTTCATTTCAGGAAAGCAAACCATTTGTGCACTAAATCATGACCTAGAGGCAGGGACAAGTGACTTTTTTTTTTTAAATTACCATCAGGAGGCAAGAGAATCATGAATCTGAGGCCACCCCAACTCAAAGTTAATCATGTAATATCACCTTGGTTTTAAAAAAAAAAAAAGTAGAAAACAACAAATGCCAACAAGGTAAAGAAGAACCCGGGGAGAGGCTCAACAGGTAGAGCATTAGCCTCCCAAGTCTGACTACCTGAGTTCAGTCCCCAGAACCCATGTACAAAGCTGGAGGCAATGGCACAGTCACAAGATGGAGGCAGACATAGATGTAGCCTGGAGTATGCATCCTGGCAGAAATAAGAGAGATCCTGCCTCAACAAGGTGGAAGGGATCAACTCCCAAAACTCATCCTCTGACCTTCAGACTCATAGCCACTCCTATACACACAAAATTAATTAATTATTAATTAATTAAAGAATGCAAAGGGATCAAAATCCCCTTCAAAAGGGCTAGCGGATGGCTCGTCAGGGAAAAGTACTTGCCTTGCAAGCCTTGTGACCTGACTTTCATCCTGGGAACACCTATTGTAAAAGGAGAAAACCAACTCTGACTTCCATGCCCAGGCTATCTCACACACACACACACACACACTCACACTCACACACACACACACACACTCATACACACCATACACAAACTCAAACACACACACATACATACACACCACACACACACTCACACTCACATACACACTCATACACACCATACACAAACTCAAACACACACACATACATACACACCACACACACACTCACACTCACATACACACTCATACACACCATACACAAACTCAAACACACACACACACACATACACATACACACCAAGTGCAGGCATGGGTATGCACAATAATAATAATAATAATAATAATAATAATAACAATAATTTTTAAAGAACCCTTTACCAGTACGTACTGAAACGCCTTGGAGTTTGTTGTTGCTGCTTGTTTTATTTTTGATATGCAGATTGCAGGCTGGATTTGAGTTTGTAGCCATATTCCTCCCCATCTCTTCTGTTATGATTATAGGCATATAGCATTACATCAAACACTATTTGGATCTTAGCTTGGTTTGGGCTTTTTTAAAATTTGCGTGTATGAATTTTTTAAACATCCCATGAGTGTTTAGTGCCTGCAGAGGCCAGGAGACAGTACTGGGCCCCCAAGAACTGGAGGTGCAGAGGGTTGTGAGCCACTGCACGGGTGCTGGGAACTGAAGCTCCTCAGGCTGCTGTAAGAGCAGCCAATGCTCAGCCTCGAAGCGTGCTCTCCAGCTCCGGGTTTGGACTTTTAATTCAGATTTAATTCAGCAGGCAGGTAGTTTTACTGAGGTACATTCCCATCGCTGTTAATGAGAATGTGAAATGTTAGAGCTGCTCAGTAAAAACAATCTAGTAATTTCCCAAATAAATGGACTCATCAGATAACCCAGAAGTTGTATGTTATACACATAAATCTCAAAGAGTATTCAAGCAAATCTCCTGTATAGTCATAGCAGTGCTGTTTAAAATCACCGGAAAGTGAAAACAAAACAAATATCTTTCAATCAATGTGTGGATAAACAAACTATAGTTTATATGTACAATGGAATTTTATTCAGTCACTGAAAGGAAGGATGGGCAGATAAATAGTACACCATGAACTTGCATTAGGTATAAGATGTCAGGCACAGAGAATTGTATATTGCATCATTCCATTACAATTTGCCCACCTTGCCCTCAGAGGATATGTTCTAAAATGTCTCCTCCAAAAAGATCTCTAAAACAATGGATGCCTGAAATTTTATATAGTACCAAACCATTATGTATGTGTGTATGTATATATATGTAATATAGTTTTTAAAATATATAGTATTTTTATAAATACACACATGAATCTATGATATATACATACCCTATGATACATTTAATTTATAAATTAGACACAGTAATGGGTTAATAATAATAAAATATAAATAAATAAAATAAAATGATTATAGCAATATATAAACAAAGTTATGTAAATAGATTTCTCTCTTTCAAACTGTATTAGTGTTTTCGTATTTATGATTTCATCACATTTGAAGTCTCCTTTTGAATGGCATCTATTTTCCTTAAATTCTTTTTCTAATATTTATATATTAATTGTGTATGAGTTGCATACATATATACAGAGAGATCAGAGAACAAATTTTTGGAGTTAGTTCTTTCCCTTCTACCTTGGAACATGGGGATTAAAAACTCAGGTCATTAGGCCTGAGCAGCACATACATTTTACCCACTGAACGTTTGCCTTGCCAGTCTTTAATTAAATTCTTTAACTCAGCCTGAATATGGTCCTGTCTTCATCATCAACTTCTCCAGTATCTCATCAATATTTTTCAGTGGAAATCTACTCCTGAATCTAGACACCCATCCCTTTTTTCATGCAGTGCACTTTTCACATACAAACTTAATGCTATTGCCATCCGGCCTCAGTGCTCGAGCGCACAGTTCAGCTGTAGCTTCTAAGTGGTGGCAACACAACTAGTGTGACTAGCTGGGTTTTTTTTTCCTCTACAGTTTCATAGAAAAGGACTTTTTTTTTTTTTTTGGTTCTTTTTTTTCCGGAGCCGGGGACCGAACCCAGGGCCTTGTGCTTCCTAGGCAAGCACTCTACCACTGAGCTAAATCCCCAACCCCAGAAAAGGACTTTTTAGCCTCCATCTCAGCAACCTCAGCAGGCAGGCTCTTTCTTAGTTTAGGAATCTTCACTGTGGGGTGGGAGAGATGGCCCAGTGGTTAAGAACCCTTGCCACCCTTCCAGGGTGCTGGGGCTGGGACTCCCAGCACTCACATTGTGGTGGCTCTGATAAACATTAACTCCATCTTATAATATCCGATGCCCATCGTCTGTCCTTTGTGGGCAGGAGGCAACTGAGTGGCACACAGACAGACAGACAGACAGACAGACAGACAGGCTTGATCTGTGTTAAATCTTACTAAAATTAAGATCTAATTTTTTCACCTTTTGTATTTAAAAATAATGGAATATATTTACATTCATTGGAATTTTGAAAACTATTACCTTGAGACTCAACCCTCAGTACAAAAAAAAAAAATTCTCATGCAGTTGAAATTAGAAATAGGACCATGAAAAGAAAAAAACCAGAGGCAGAGGCTAATAAAATGCAGGATGTATCAATGCAGGCCTGGCAGTTGGAGGAAAGATGGGAATGACCAGAACTTTCCTTCCACCTTTGGATCAGCAGATCAAAGTTACACGTTCAGGGAGGGGGTGCAATATAAAACGAAAGGCACATATGAGAATTCCTAAATGAAAATCAGTATCTTGTGTGCTAATTTAGACTAATCTGAAAAGTGAAAGTCTCATGCCCTGCTGGGCAGTTTGGCCCTTACTTATAATTTCAGTACCTAGGGGGTTGAGGCAGGAGGATTAATTTTGTGGGCTCTTGTACAGGGTAACAGAGTGAGATCCTTTCTGAACAGCAAAAATATTCTTCTGCCAGGTGTGGCAGGACATATCTGAGACCCCAGCACTCAGAAAGCTGAAACAGGAAGATTATCCCAAGGTGAGGCCTGGCTCTACATAGTGAATTCCAGGCCATCCTGTGCCAAAAAGACGCTCGCTCAAAATATTTTTTTTTCATTTACTGCCCTTCTTAAGAAGGGACCATTAAAATGTAAAGGAGAAAAACAAAGTGCTTTCAATTACAGTATAAACCTGGACCTCAACGCACCAGAAGCCACAGAGGAGGAATTGGGCGGGCTAGAGAAAGGGCCGAGGCTTTGGCAGCCCAGTGAAGTTGCTAGTATTTCTTGCCTTGGAACAGGGGCTAGGTGGACGACTTACTAATGGAGGCTGTAGTGTTCTGCCCCGGAGCCTGCATCACTATTAGAACTGGAGACAGCTGGTGGCAGTTTTTTAAAAAAAAAAAATCTAGGTTCAGGGAGCTTTCTCGGAGTTGTGCGCAAGTTTGTGGTCGAAACTAAAAGGCATTCGGGCCTGCACCCACGCAAAACCAAACCAAACCAAAAAACGGCAAGCCTTAAAAATCGGCAGCAGAGTACGCATAAAGAAATATTTAATGGCTCCCAAAATGTTTTTGGGAACCCTCCCGTTGTTTTCGAGCACCTGGCACACGTGGGGAGCAAAGTTGCAGTCCCCTAGCGGAGGCTTTGTAGAAGCTTAACGACGGAGCTTACGACGTAGAAGCTTACAGGGAAAACAAGGGTCCTGAAACTTCTGGATCCTGGCTAGAAATTGCTGGAGAGTCTCTGTCCAAGGCACCACCAGACCGTTTCTTTTTCTCCTCTCTCCCCTTTTCTGGGCTCATTTGCTCCTTTTCACTCTCCACACATCTCCTAAGGAAGAAACTCTCCAAGGATTTTCTCTGAGAAGGCGCCTTAAAGTTTTTAACTGAATTCCTGGAGTTCGGTAGTGGTGTTTTAACTACTGTCGAAGCATGTGAAGTAAAATTTCAATGTTTGACTGTAACTTGAAGTGAAAATAAGGTGAAGTTGGGAAATTAATAAGACCCACCCTTCCTTCCTCCCTCCCTCCCTCCCTCCCTCCCTCCTTCCCTTCCTTCCTTCCTTCTTCCTTCCTTCCTTCCTTTCATTTTGACAGGCTCTCACAAAACACCAATCTTACTCAGGAACCTCCTGCCTCTGTCTCTCACATACTGGAATTACAGACATTCGCTACCACACATCTACTCACAAGACTTTTGAATTGGCTTCTTCAGATCCAAGTATCTAAATGTCTAGGGAAATTTATAGCTAAATATCATGTGGGTGTATAATCTAGAAAATGCAATAAATATACTAGTCATTTTTAAAAGTATTTTTTAACCTATAAAATGTATTTGGGGGATTCTGTCTAGCATATGAAGGCTGCCAACATCACTCCTTGTTCGCTGGGACTATTACTTAGTATAGCAAGAGTTAGTTTAACATAAGCACGGAGCTATCACAACCATCGATCTAAGAAAACACCCGTAGGCAGATAGTTTACAGGGACAGGGTCGGTTGGCTAACAGCAGCCTAATGTGTCCTCACAATACTCTGTGTAACACAGAAATTCCAATTTATGAACTGTATTAGAAGTTTCAACAGAATATTTCCCTGCTGGAGGTGACCAAAGGCAACTAAAGCTCGGAGGAAACGGACGCCCCGCGGGGATGGCCCTGGGGGACTTTTCTTTCTTTCTTTCTTCCCTCAGGCATATTTCGGGCCTGCCCTTTAAAGTTCTCTCCGTGGTGCTGAGCAAACTGAAGGGGTAGCTTAGAAATCCACTACTGGATCCCAAATCCCCTGTTCAAAGCAATACAGGTAAAGCTCTGTGCGAAGGGAAGCGGCCTGGTCTCACGAGGAGCAGAACCTCAGATCCAGATTTGAGGTTCTGCTCCTCTTGCCAACAACCAAAGGACTTTTCCTTCAAATTAACGCCCCCAGCGCGCGCGCGCGCGCGCGCACACACACACACACACACACACACACACACACACACACACTCGTGTCTGGATCATCCTTCGAATTAAGACACAGGTGATAAAGTGAAAAGTGCACGGATTTTATAATGCAACCGTAAAGTTGCCTGGCCTCCTGCGCAAAGGGCCGCCATTGTGAGTCTGGGACAGACAGGGCTGGCTCCACTGGGAAAACCCTGTCTCGAACCGCCGACTCCCCCAACAAAAGTGAAAATGCTGACCAATGTGCCTATAAAAATAAAAACGTACAATAGAGCAGTGCCAAACACAAGGACCACAAGACAAGGCATTTAATATTAAGGCTATTAACACACCGTGAGGCACTTGTGAGCATCTTTTGGAAAATTATACAGTCGTTTTAAATTTGACCCGCCATTTTCCAGACGGTGCGGGGGTGGAGGGATAGTCCCAGGAAAAGGAAGGGGGGAGGGGCGCGAATCAGGAGTCAGAGCACTTTCCCGCCTTTCGAGCTTAGATATCCCAGAATTAGGCGGGCTTTTGGCTTAAGGCAAAGCAAGTTTCTGGTATGCATTTTGTACTAAGAGGCGCCAACCACAAGTAACGTAAGCATTCTTGGGGCATGTTAAGCTTTTGGCAGATTCCTTTACAGTAAGCTGGTACCGTGTTTATTCCTTAAAAAAACTACAGCTCTCTGGGAGTGTTTGAAGAGGCCTGTGCCACACTGATTACATCGCTAGTTCGTCTGCAAAGCCAACTCGCTACGCTCTGGGGACGCTTCAGGATCCGATTTTAAAACCAATTCAAAAGCTGGAAAAAGCTGGCCATGATGGCTCCCAGCACTCGCGAGGCAGCAGCAAGCATGTCTCTAAGTTCGAGACCAGCCCAGTCTACAGAGCGCGTTCCAGGACAACCAGGGGTACACAGAGAAACTTTGCTTCAAAAAAAAAAAAAAAAAAAAAAAAAAAAAACACTCACATCCCCAAATTCCTACAAAAATCGACTTCAAGCGGTTTCCTGCCTACCTAAACACTGCTGTAATCCAGATTCTAGGTGTGAGCAATACAAAAACAACAACAAAAGCCCTAGTCATAAGTCACCGAGTCCTTAGTCGAGTCCAGTGTCCAAAGGGTGGCGAGAGGGGAGACCCATTTTGTTAGACTGCGTGTTCCCAGCCCGTGAGTCCACATATTTTTCCTTGGGGGGAAGTAAAATGACAAGGAACTACTGGTACATGCTTCAGAACAACATAAATACTTGAGGGTGTGCGAGCTGGTACGAACTCGGAGCTGCTAAATTGCGATTCACAACCCTGTGCAGCCCCTTCCTGCTCTGGGATGCATAGGTGGAGTTGAGGAGTTAGTTAACTGCAAATGGAAGCAGGTCTCTGCGCGCAGTAAGCTCAAAGTCCGACCGGCACTTTTAACAAACACTCTTCTTGTCACCAGAGCACCCCCTACAGTGTAGTCCCACCCATGACGAATTGAAACACTCATGTATTTCTTATGGGGGCTTCCAGCGGAGGCACACTACGTGAAATCTGAAACATAGGAGGTGCGTGGGCTGGCCAGCCTATAAAAGGAGGCGTGAGCCCTCGACGAGCTGCACTCCGGTGCAGGAGCAGCAGCTGGCACCACCTCTGCTCCTGACCTCCTCGCCAGCTCAGCAGAAGCCGAGAAGTCCACCCAGGAGCCGGCGACTCAACAACCCACCTCGCTCCAGCCATGGAATCTCACAAAAAGTGCCGCTGCTGCTACTGCACTGACTTGAAGACCTTTGCAGGAGCAGTGAAGGAGGAAACACTTGAGGGTCAGTCGGCGCCTGGACGCGGTTAGATTCGAGAAGAACTCGGGAGGAAAACTTTTTTTTCCGCGCGCGCGCCCACAAGGAGACTAAGTGCTGCCAAGCTCGACGACCTTCGCAGTCTCCACTGCTGCTTTAGAGTGACTCCTCACTCTTGCCACCCTAGCTTCCAGGGCTCCAAACGTTTTTTCTTTTCTTTCCCTTTCTTTTTTTTTTTCTTTTAATTCCTTCTCCAGATCCACAGCCTAGCTTGAGCTCGACGCTTTTGGAGGGAGCAAACTACCAGGGAAACGAGGAACTTGAAACAACTTACTACTCCAACTTTGGAGACAGCCAGAAGGAGGAAGAAGAGGAGATGGAGAGTCAGTACCTGGATAGGGATAGATTCCTGGAGGGCAATTTAATTCAGGCTCAGCCTCACGTTCCGGGTTTGCGCTTGGGAGAAGGGGGAGGGCGTGGGGCGGCAGCGGCCAGGGAAGGGACATCGGGGAGGAGAGGCGGCCGGGGAGGGGCGGCGGGGAGGGGCGGTCAGGAGGAGGCGGCGAGGAGGGGGCGGGCAGGGGGGGCAGCAGGGGGGGGCAGTGGGGAGGGAGAAGGCGTGGGCGCCGTGGCAGTGTGAAGGGGACGGCGTGAGGGGGGGGCAGGCGACAGCGCCTTGGAGTGGAGTGGAGTTGGGCGGCGGTGAGGGGCAGTGGGGACCGGCAGCAGGGACTTGAGGTAGTACAGGCGGCGGGAAGCGGGGTGGGGACCCGCGTGGTGGACTGGAGTGGGGACGGGCTGTAGGGAGCGGCGAGGGGACCCGCGGCGTGGACTGGCGTGGGGACGGGCATCGTGGACTGGCGTGGGGAAGGCGGCGAGGGCGCGATGGGGACGGGCGGCGGAGAGGGCGTGGGGATGGGCGGAGGCGGCAGGGAAGGGGCGGCTGTTAAAAGGGCGGAGTCTGGAGAGCGGTGGGAGGTGACAGCGGGGAGGGGGCGACAAGTAGAAGGGCGGAGCGGGGGACAGCGGTGGGAGGTGACAGCACAGCGGGGAGAGGGCGACAGGTAGAAGGGCGGCGCAAAGCGGGAACAGGGACCAGAAAGAGGCAGTGCAGAGCGGGATCGGCGGCTAGGGGCAGCATGGGGACAGGCAACGGCGGCGGCGGCAGCGGAGAGTGGGAGATAGTTAGAAGAGCGGCACGAAACGGGGAAGGAGGCGAGGAGGGGGCTACAGATAGAAGAGCCTGGCGAAGCGGGGACCGCGGCGAGGAGGGGGCTACAGATAGAAGAGCCTGGCGAAGCGGGGACCGCGGCGAGGAGGGGGCTACAGATAGAAGAGCCTGGCGAAGCGGGGACCGCGGCGAGGAGGAAGCTACGGGTAGTAGAGCCTGGCGAAGCTGGGACCGCGGCGAGGAGGAAGCTACAGGTAGAAGAGCCTGGCGAAGCGGGGACCGCGGCGAGGAGGGAGCTACGGGTAGAAGAGCCTGGCGAAGCCGCGGCGTGGAGGGAGCTACGGGTAGAAGAGCCTGGCGAAGCGGGGACCGCGGCGAGGAGAGGGCGACAGGTAAAAGAGCCTCGCGAAGCGGGGACCGCGGCGAGGAGGGGGCGACATGTAGAAGAGCCTCTCGGAGCGTGTTCGGCGGTGTGAAAAGGGCGACAGGTAAAAGTGTCTTGCGGAGCAGAGATGGCGGCGGGAGCGCAGGGGGATAAGTGGCGGAGAGCGCGTTCGGAGCAGCGGCGGCAGGGAGGGGGCAACAGGTAGCGCGGAACAGGGCCTTTGGCCGAGCAGCGTGGGGACTGGCGGCGGGTAGCCGCACGCAGAGAGCGTGGGAACCGGCGGCAGGGACAGGGCGACAGGTAGAAGGGTAGCGCGGAGCAGGGAAAGCGGCTTGCGGAGAGCATGGAGACAGGCGGCGGGGAGCGCGTGGGGACAGGCGGTAGGGAGGGGCATGGGGATGAGCGGTGGCGGGGAGGGGGTGGCACGGGGAGGGACTGATCAGAGCTGAGACAGCAGTGGGGTTGCTGCAGTCGACGCCATCCGCGCATCTCTTGGACGCCAAAGAGCTGGTCTTGTTTGTGCTTTTTCCCTTCCCCAGCCTCTCTGTTCAACTCCATGTTTCTAGAAGAAACAAACTACCAGGAACCCAAGGAACAAGAACCCGCGAGCGAAGAAGCAACAGCATCTGTTGCAGAAGCACCACGAGCCAGGAAGGGGAATGAAAATCTTGGACGTGGCATCCTGGAGTCCAACGCTCAGCTGGGGGAGGCGGATGCCGCCCCCATGCCACAGTCCCTGATGCGGCCTCTAATGCAACCTGTTGCACGGTCTTCGCTGCAATCCCTGCCGCCAAATCCGCTGCAGCTCCAGCCGCAGCCCCAACCCCATCCGCAGCCGCAGCCACAGCCACAGCTGCAGCCCCTGCCGGCAAACCTGCTGCAGGCCCCGCAGCAGCCCCAGCTGCAGCCGGAGCAGCAGCCCCAGGGGCAGCCCGAGCAGCAGCCCCAGGGGCCCGAGCAGCAGCCCCAGGGGCAGCCGGAGCAGCAGCCCCAGGGGCAGCCCCAGCAGCAGCCGAAGCCCCGCCGCTACCGCATTTCCTTCACGCAGATCCAACTGCAGGAATTGGAAGCCTATTTCCAGCGCGTTCAGTACCCGGACCTGTTTGCTCGGTGAGTGGCTTTTTCCTGAGGTGACACCTATTTCACCAGCGAGCTTGTGGCTTTGCTGGGTGGTAGCTCTCCAGAGTCAGGGGCCCGCTAGGTGGCGCGAAGAGCCAGAGGTTCATCGTAGACCTATCTGCTCTAGCCCAGAGCATCGCTCAAAAGCTTGAACTGGTGCCCCCGCGAATGGGGAGGGACCTGACAGCGAAGCTATCTCGTGGCAGAACACGAATGAGTTCAGGATGAATTTTTGTAGTTTGGCTTAAAAATATTATAGCAAGATAGTGTTTTCCCGCATTTAGTGAACTTTTTAAAAAAAAAAACTTGGATTTTGCGCTCGAAATGGGCGTCCCTGTGGATGCCGGTAGGGCGTGGCTACACCGGGAGCTCTTCTCCCAGGACAGCCCGCAAAGTGCAAGAATTTCCTAAGTCTAGGGGGGCCTTTCCATTGTGGCCTGGGTGAAGTCTCTATTTGTAATAGAGAAAAGTGCATTGGGGGGCAGGATTACAACCCTATTTTTTCATTTCGGCCACAACTCCAAATACTAACCATTGCCTTCTTTCTCCCATCAGAATGGAGCTTGCCAGACGCCTGGGCTTGCCTGAATCCAGAGTTCAGGTTAGTAAATTTTTGAAAAAGTTAGTCCGGAGAGGTATTCTAAAACACACATCAAGTTACATTTTGTCCTGAGCAGTGTTAGTTTGCTGTGTTTCTGTTGTCTTTTCTGACTTTGGCAAATGAATTTGATATCTGGGCTGCAGGTGGTTTTCAAGCTTTGATGTGTGCATACTGTTTTTCTCACTGCCAAACTACATCCATGGCATTATCCGAGCATATGTAAGGTTCAGGGCTCACCCCCAACCTATCAAACAAACATAAGCAGAATAACATTTTTATAAAATTTCACATACCTATGAAAGATAGAAAGGTTATAAACATGTGATCTCATATAGGCATTTTTTTCAAATTCCATACAACTTCAATGTTCTAATATCCTAAACTACTTTTCCCCTCTGATTGAAGGTTTGGTTTCAGAACAGAAGGGCCAAGTGGAGACGACTTCGGCGGGCACAAGCATATAGAAACATGGTTCCAGTGGCTATGGGTCCCCCTGTGGGTGTATTCGTTGATGATCGTTATGGTCCCATCCCTGTTGTGGAGGTTATTTGGAAATGCTACCCTATGGTGCCGCGTCCCATGCACCCTCAAATGATGCCTCTTCCACCCAGGGGCCCTCCAATATTCAGAATGCCTCTACCATTTAGGCCACCCCCTCCACCTCCGTTTCCATGGCCACCTGTACCACCTGAGATCCACATGCCCAATGCAGCGATGGGATATAACCCCAACCCCAATCCCAACCCCAATCCCAACCCCAACCCCAACCCCAACCCCAATCCCAACCCCAACCCCAACCCCAACCCCAACCCCAACCCCAACCCCAACGGAAATGTCAATTCTGCGGGTCCTAGATACTGAAGTCTACATCAGTTTTCTCAAAGTGTTTTTCAGCCAGATTTATATTGTTTGTAGACACTATAAGCATTACTCATCACATAGGTGTTATATGAAATGTGCAAAGTTAATGCCTTCTTTGTTATGATTTTCAATAAAAGTTTGGATTAGCAGCATATTGGCTTTGAGAGTTATACTGACTTAAGGGTATGGATGGATTTAAAGTTATGGATAGTGGGGACTGCCCTACCTGGGGATCCATCTTGTCTGCAGACACCAAACCCAGACACTTTTGCCTTTGCCAAGAGGTGCTTGCTGACAGGAACCTGATGTGGCTGCTCCTTGGGAGGTTCAGACAGTGACTGACCAATGCAGATGTGTATGCTTGGAGCCAGCCATCAGACTCAGGGTACTGGTGGGGAAGCTTGTGGAAGGACTGGAGGAGCTGAGGGGGATCGCAACCCCATAGGAAGAACAACATCAGCTGACAAGACCACCCAGTGCTCTCAGGGACTAGGCCACCAACCAAGGAGTGTACAAGGAGGGATCCATGGCTCCAGATACATAGGTAGCAGAGGATGGCCTTGTCAGACATCAGTGGGAGGGGAGGCCCTTGGTCCTGTGGAAATTTGATGCCCCAGCATAGGGGGATGTTGGAGGGGTTGGACAGGAGGGGGAAGCACCCTCATAGAGGCAAAGTGGAGGGAGAGAAGGGGGTTGTGGGATGGGGGACTTCTGAAGGGATAACCTGGAGGTGGGATATCATTTGAGATATAACTGAATGGAGTGATTAATAAAAATATTTTTTAAAAAATATATGGATGAAAATTGCTAAGGGAATGAAGTTTGAACAGAATGTTGAAGAGAACTTTTATAAGATAGCAGCCCTAGGTTACTTTCAGTAGACCATGGTCATTACGAAGTTTTTCCAAGTGCCCAAAAGCAAGTCTACATGGAGTAACAATACCTCCCACTCTCCATTTGCAAGCAGGGTGGTATTGTAGTCAATCAAAGGAACCCATGCCAAATCCTGGACTCCAGATTACTCATCACTCTAAGGGAAGATAGAAGCCAGCCTGACCAATGCCCCAGTTTCGTAAAATGCTTTCTTTCTTTCTTTTTTTTTTTTTTTTTTTTTTTTTTTTTTGAGTTCTTTTTTTTTTCGGGCTGGGGACCGAACCCCAGGGCCTTTGCGCTTCCCTAGGCAAGCGCTCTACCACTGAGCTAAATCCCCAACCCTGTAAAATGCTTTCTATTTCATGGAGGCGGTGGTGATTGAAGTCATTCTGATCTATAGCGTTCCATTAAACTTGGAAAAGAGGGTCAGAGAGATAGCTCAGGAGTAACAGTTCTTGCCTGGCAAGGCTGGCCACCTGAATTTCATCCCTGGAAATGACAGTGGAAGCAAAGAACTGACTCTGACTCCCCAGACTGGTCCTGTAACATCCACACATGCACTGTGGCATGTGCACTCCAGCATTCAACTCGAATCGCACACAAATAAAATTTTATAATAATAATAATAATAATAATAATAATAATAATAATAATAATAATAAAAACAGACCATAGACAAGGGGTGGTAAATCCCAGCTGTTGGGAAGGCAGGCAGAATTCTGTGATTTCAAAGCCAGCCTAGTCTATAACAGTAAGTCCCAGGCTAGCCAGCAATATACAGACTCACCCTGACCTTTTTGTTTCAATCTCCCAAGCTGTGATTGTTTGTTAACTGACCAAATTACAAAAATACCATGGCGAACACCTTAATTCACCTGTCTATTAAGCCTGTTTATTTGCTTTTCCCGGTTGCCAGCACTCCTACCTTCCACAAATTGAGTTGTCCTTTTCTTCATTTCCCCTCGTGGGAAGATAATTTGAAGGGCCACAGAAAGTTATTTGCTTCCTTGAAGCGTTTCCCAACTGTATAGATCTCATGAATTAGAACCTCCATGCAGATGATGCCAAATTTACCAAGAGATCGAGCAATCAAGGAATTATCTGTCAAGGCAACCGGCTTTTTATTGATTTCGCCATAGCCTCGCTTTGTAGATGACTTCGGGTTGGGGTACCTGCCATGCAATGTATGGTTCCACAATCCTTGGCATGTTATTTGTTGAGCTTAACAAAGGGGCCATTAAAGACCTGCTGAAGCCGAAGCAGCTGCAATGCCTTGCGCATCTTTGGGCTTACTCCATTGATACCTCGGATTCTGACGACAAAAGTCAATTTTGGTTCTGTGGGCACGCAGAAGAGCCCAGCTTTCCTTGCCGCCGCCGCCCCCACCCCCCACACCCCACCCAGCCACTGGAATCTCCGTCCGGAACATCTGCCTGCACTCCTTTTGTGAGAGTGCTTTGCCTTCTCAGAGAACTTCCTCCTTGCCTTTCGCAGCTTCTTTGCCTTCTGGACCAACTTCCGCAGGTGCTTCACTTTCCTCCCTGAAATTCCTTAAGGGTTTCTGACACAGCAGCAACCCTTCTTCTTCTTCTTCTTCTTCTTCTTCTTCTTCTTCTTTTTTTTTTTTTTTTTTTTATTCTCTGGCACCGCCTTCATGGTTCCAGCCAGAAAAAGAGAGACGACCCTGTTTGTTTTTTAATTCTTTTATTTATTTACGTTTCAGCAGTTAGCCTCTCCCAATCCCCCCTCCCACAGTTCCCCATCCCATCTCTTCCTCCCTTTGCCTCCTAGGGTGCCCTCCCTTCCACTAGTCATCATCCTTCCCTGGGACCTCAAGACTCTAGGATTAGGCGCATCTTCTCCCACTGAGGCCAGCCTAGGCAGCCCTTTGCTACGTTCATTAGTGTGGAGCTGGGGGAAAGGGTGGCTCCGACCAGGTGTGGGGGGAGGGTGGTTCTGACCAGCGGGAGTGTGCTGCCTGACTGGTGGCTCTTTCTCTGGGAAATCCCAGGGGTCTGGATTAGTTGAGACTGCAGGTCTTCCTATGGGGCCCGCCCTCCCGTACAACTTCTTCAATCCTTCCCCTAATTTAACCATAAGGGTCCCTAACTTCGGACTTCAGTTCATTCATTGGGTGTATCTGTCTGTCTCAGTCAGCGGCTGGTAGAGCCTCTCAGAGGACAGCCATGCCAGGCTCCCAACTGTAAGCAAGTCACAGCTTCCGTAACAGTGTCAGGTCTTGTTGCTCCCCACTCCTCGTCCCACTATGATACCGATCCCAAGTTAGGCCGGTCCTTGGACCACCTTTCCTTCAATCTCTTCTCCATTTTTACCCCTGCAGTTCTTTTAGACAGGAATAAATCTGGGTCAGATATTTTGACTGTGACTTGTTAACCCGGCCCCTCCACTTTAGGCCCTGTCTATCTACTGGCGTTGGACTCTTCCCATTCCCTTTCCCCTACTGTTGGGCATTTTGGCTAAGGTCACCCCCAACGAGTCCAGAGAGTCTCTCATCTCCCAGGTCTCTGGTACTTTTTCTAGAGGATCTTAGCTTTCTACACATCAAAACCGCTCAGGTTCAGAGCCCAGCCTTTCTGATACTCCTTCTTGGTGGGCGTCCCCCCGCCCCTGCCCCGGGCCTCCAGGTTTGCTTAGAGGTGGTCTGAACCTTGGAATTAGATTTGTCAGGAGTTAGGCCACGGTCCGGCCGGCTCTGTGTGATCTGTTGGTAGCCCGCGTGGGCGAGGGGGCTGGGCCTGTGGCTTCCTTTGCTTTGAGCTGCCTTCGCGCAACCTGTGTGTCGGGGATGGGTGCATCCAGTTGGAGCAGTGAGTGCAAATCGCTCTAGGACCTGAACTGCACAAAGGTACTGCGCGGCAGCACGTAGTGCGTCCGTGAGACTGCCAAACATGTACTTTTCTGGACCAGCTGACCCACACAAACTTTAAAAGATTTTTTTTTCTCTCTCTTGGCAGCTAGGAATGCAAGTACGCTTTCACGCAATGCATGATGGCTTCAAGAGACGTGCGCGTTACTTAAAAAAAAAAGGTTTAAAGGAAAGCTTTGGTTTTTTTTTTTTATGTGCATTACAGGAAACAAAACACACTTAAACTAATAGAAGGAAAAGTGGGGAAGAGCCTTGAACACATGGACACCGGGAAAATTTTCTTGAACAGAACACCAATGGCTTATGCTCTAAGATCAACAATAGACAATGGGACTTAATAAAATTGCAAAGGTTCTGTAAGGCAAAGGACACTGTCATTAGGAAACCCACAGATTCGGAAAAGAGCTTTACCAATCCTGCTTTCAATAGAGAGCTAATATCCAATATATACAAAGAAATCAAGAAGGTAGACTCCAGAGAATCAAGTAACCCTATTAAAATTGGGGTACAGAGCTACACAAAAAATTCTCAACTGAGGAATATCGAATGGCTGAGAAGCATCTAAAGAAATGTTTAACATCCTTAGTCATCAGGGAAATGCACATCAAAACAACCCTGGATCTACCTTACACCAGTCAGAACGGCTAAGATTAAAAACTCAGGTAACAACAGATGCTGGCAAGAATGTGGAGAAAGAGAAACATTCCTCCATTGTTGGTGGGATTGCAAGCTGGTACAACCACTCTGGAAATCAGAAAATTGGACATAGTGCTACCTGATGACCCAGCTATACCTCTCCTGGGCATACAGCAAAATATGCTCCAACATACAACAAAGACACATGCTCCACTATGTTCATAGCAGCCTTATTTATAATAGCCAGAAGCTGGAAAGAACCCAGATGCCTTTCAGCAGAGGAATGGATACAGAAAATGTGGTACATCTACACAATGGATTACTACTCAGCTACTAAAAACAGTGACTTCATGAAATTCGCAGGCACATGGATTGAATTAGAAAATATCCTGAGTGAGGTAACCCAACCACAGAAAAACACACATGGTATGCACTCACTGATAAGAGGATATTAGCCCAAAAGTCCCTCCAGTCAGCCTAGCAACATGAATTTCCCCACACTGTCCAGACATAGCTTAACGGTTCCACGTTCAAGAGGAACCCTCTTTGTCAGTTCTACCATATCCACTAGCTGTAGTTTTAACCATGTGCTCTCCTTTAGGACATTACGTTCAGATGATGAGGAATGAACTGTGCATGATGAACACAAATATTTTACCACGATGTACATAGGGACCCCTGGGTACAGCTGTCTTCTGGACACTAGCAGCCTTTCTCTCTCCCATCCTCTTCTCTGCACAACTCCTAAATGCAGATGATGCTAGTAAGAGATTCACAAAGGCCACACCCAGAAGACAGCCCTCCCCAAAGACTAGCCTGACTTTTAGCGATTCTTTTGCTACTTCTAACATCTTTTAGGCTCTGAGACTTACCTCTAATGCCTGACAACATTAATCGAAATGCACACCTAACCAAAGGCTAGACAACTTGAACCAGCCAACAGCTACAGTGCCTTTTCCTGAGCACTAATCTTTGCCTTAGCTCACCTCCACCACCTGGTCATCTGCTCAAAGGCCAAGTTTAACCTCCACTTCCCCAGTGTGACCATTCCTATGAAATAAAACAATCCTGAAAAGTGGTGTCGGCCTTCTTATTTTTACCATGCTGTGCAGTTTTTACATTTAGGCATTACTGTGTGCATGTGCACACATGTGTGCCACTGCACTTGTGTGGTGGCTAAAAGACAAGTTGTGAATCACTTTTCTCCCACCAAGTGGATCCTGGAAATCAAACTCTGGTCACCAGCTTGGTGGCAAGCACCTTTCCATGCTGAGCCACCCCACCAGTCCATTATGCACATGTTCTTACGGTTTTGAGACAAAGTCTATATAGCCCTGGCTGACCCAAAACATACATACCCACCTGCCTCAGCCTAGAGTTAAAGGCATTCACGACCACATCAAGTCTGTTATGCACTTAAAGTCTAGAGACTAGGTGTTCCCAATAAGCACTTTCCTTTCCTCAGCACGTGTACACTGCAGTGAATACACTGCACATCTAGCAAAGGCTGCAGTCAGAAACTGCCCTCTCAACACCAAGGTCTAACCCCTCTTCCGGTTCTCTGCATTCAGCGGTCGATCACACGCATGCAACTGTCATGTTTTGTGGGGATATTAATAATTTATTTCACTTCCTAAGAGGTATTAGGAAGAGGTTTTTTTTCCTACAAATTTTAACATAGCTTACAAAGTGTCTTTTCACTAACTCTACTCTGTCACACACTGGCACCTCTTAACTGTCTAGTGTAGCTCCTGGGTCTTTCTAGAGGCAGCCTAAACAATTCCATTTCAAAATCCTTGTAGAAAACGCGGGTACACACGTGATTTCTTACCTCTATTTTACTGCATCGGCAATCTCTACAGCTAGATGTCCAGATTTAGCCAAAAGTTTAAAAAGGGCCGGGGTGGGGGTGTGGAGAACAGCTTTTTCGTATCGTATACAAAGGCCTTCTACGGTGGCAGGAAAGTCTTGGCCAGCATTTCTGATTAGCAGCATCCAAGGTTGCCGCGTCTCAGCTTCTCTTCTGTAGAAGGAAGACCCGCAGCCCAATTGATCGTTCCAGGGCCCAGCAAACCTTAGTCCAGGCCCATCGAGGCATCTGTTCATCCAGGTCTGAGTGCTCATCCATAGGCAGTCCCCTCCTGCCTATGGCCTGCTGTTCTTGCGCAGACCCGCGGGCCCAGAAGGGCCAGTCTTGGTCTTCAGGTGGCGGTCATTCCACCGTGCCATGCCCGCCGCCACCGGAGACGTCCTTGAAGGCCTAGCTGGGGCTTCTCCGTGGGCCCGATCCTGGAGAGGAAGGTGCCGCGCGGTGGCGGTGTGGAAGCCGCAGAGGCCTCCACCATCCAGGCGCATCATTGGCAGGGAAAGAGTCACTGCTGAATCACTGTGTGGCCCTGCGTGTGGCTGCAACGAGCGTTCCTGATCCCAGCGTCTGTCGGCAGGACTTGAACCGAGGCAGCTTCCCGGCCTCCTTCCCTACCCCTCCGCCCCTCCCCACCCCCACCGCGGGCTCAAGCACGGGCAGGCCTTGCTGGGACCTGGTGGAAGGAAGGCCTCACTACCTAGTTCGCTGTACTCTTTGTCAGAATTCGTGCGTATTACTTTTAAATATCATACATATTTCAGCAGATTGATGCTCCCTACAGTGTAGCTTTTAAATGTTGTTGTTAATGCACATGTGCTATAGCGCATAGCATATATGGAGATTAAAGGACAACTTGCACGTTCGAATTTTACCATGTGAAACTCAGGTCACCAGGCTTGGCGTCAAGGGACGCAGTCTAGGCTTTAACAGAGAGAGATTGTGCCAGGCATGGAGACACATGTAATCTCAGCAGCCAGGAAACACACAGGTAGTTGGATCAGAGGTTTGGGGCCAGCACATTCTACATAGTGAGTTCGAGATCAGCCAGAGATATTTAAGGAGGCAATTTTTAAAAAGATCTCATACAAAGAATTCCTCTTAAAGTGCACTTCAAGTTTCCATAAGTTATAGATCAGAAATATATCATCCTAATATACAGAATTAATTTATATTTATATTTACTTATATTTATAAATAGCAGGCGATTTGAAGGTGTTAGTTTGGATTGAAAAGTTACACACGATCTCAGGAGAAGTGAAGAGACATGATAATTGTACTGTCGTCTTTTAATTCTGGATGCACTCTTGGCTTCTAAAATTGTTTCACATTCAAGAACACAGGCTGGGAAACTCTTAGGAACAGTAATTGTCATCTTCAAATTATTCAAACAGAAGAGAGGAAATATTTGATTAGGAACAATAAGCTTTTAATTATTTAGGCTTATATAACCAAAAAACCCCAATAAAACAAAAACAACAAACAAACAAAAACAACGAACAAAACAAAAACAACAAACAAAAACAACAAACAAACAAAAACGAAAAAACAACCTCCCAAACCAAAATAATCAGAAGTTTGAAGATGCTAACCTGAAAATGCTTGAGTACCAAAGTCTTAAGCTATTATCTGAACTGCAAGTAGTTAGGGAAGAGAACGAAAAAGGAAGAACCAAGAAATAACTAAGAATAAAAAATGGGGGGCTAGTGAAATAGCTCAACAGGTAAACAACCGGTGCTTACTGACAAGCCTGACTGAGTTAAATCCCCAGGAACTACATGGTGAAAAAAGATCCTGCAAGTTATTTTCTGATATCTACACATGAACTATGAGCTATGGCATGTACACACACACTCATACATACATACACACACACACACACACACACACACACACACTGTGCACATGCTAAATAAATAAATGTTAAAGAAGAATAAAAGTAAAGTGCCTTTCTTGGAATAGATGGGGGAAAATGATTGCTTAAACAAGGAGGGAGAATATTGTAAATACATAGAAACGAAGGAAACTGTCATTATACAATTTGTATTCACTTTGAAATGTGGTTAAGCCCTGCCTCCTTCAATGCCAATCTCTCCTTCTCAGATGTCACTGTAGCATTGTGGGTCCAGGACTTAAGGTACAATTGGCTAAGATATAACATTCAAGTGCACCCCAAAATGGTTTGTGTGGCTTCTCATGCAAAAAGTATATCTTATGGAGACTGTCTGCCTTTATTAATTATGTCACTATTTTTAGACTTGAGAAATACATAAAAGAGTCCTTCTGAAAACACATTCTGTCGTGCTTCACAAAGGTTCACAAGTGACCCAAGAGGTAACATCCAGGCACAAGGAGCATAATCGATACACCGGGGCCCTTCAGAAATACAGCAGCCACAGAAAACTAAGCCCTCTGAGAAATGTCACGTTTGAACATAAATTTCCATTCCAGGACTACAGATGTTTCATTGTGGTTTAGGAAACAAAAAACCAGATAAGATAGAAACTAAAAACAAACAAACAAACAACAACAAAACACCCAGTCTTTATTCAGGTCTTCTTGTAAAAGAGACACAAATGAATAGAGCAGAAGAAATTTCAATGGCTGGAGCAGAAAATCAGGTTGTAGTGCTCTACCAGAGAATGGAATTCATGTTAGTGGGTGGGTCCTATGGTGTTGCTGGGTTTAGGGGACTGTATGGCGAGTGGCCATTGTCACATGGTTGGTGTCTCTCAGAGGTTGACATTGGAGACCAGGGAGGTAGCTCCGACCATCTGGGCTTAACGGAAGACAGGGAAAAAATGCGACTCGGGCTCATAGTCCTCCTGCGCCTCATTCTCCAGCTCTTCCCAGAAGGTGGTAGGAGATATAACTGTAGAGGACTGCTATACTACATGTAATCTATCATTGATCAAACTGTCGTTATGTGGAGTATAATTTAATATTAGACTTCAACATCTCAAGTAAATAGAATCACACTTGCCAAGAATACAGGTTCATCTGGTTTGTACATGCATTTGTTTTTAAAAGGGGAAGATCACCAGGAGATTCCTTTTTTCCTATTTGTCTTCTCACATTTAAATTTCCATTTATTTGCTTTTGTTACTCTTCACACTCACTGTGTTGAGCTTTGTGGCCCCCTGGAGACAGGAATTAGTGCACTTGAATAGTAGTCTTTTACACTTGAATAGTAGTCTTTTTTCATTTATTGTTCTAGCAAGGAATCTGAAGGCAGCCTGACTCTGATACTTTGGTGCTATAATAGATGACCTTGCCATGCTCATTCCTGACTTTGTGCTATTCTGTCCTTCCTCTATTGAATTAGTCATGAACTGCCTGTTTGAATCCTGTCCTTTCTTTCACCTTCTTCTCCTTCTGTTTTTCTTTTTTATCAGAGCATTACCTCCATGTTGCATAGCACCTGAGTGCTTGAAACATGCATCACTTACTAAAGGAGCTTGCCCAGATTCTAGAAGCATCTGACTGAACGGTAGTTGCTTAGTGAATATAGTCTTTTGTAGCCCTTTTTGTACATTCCAGGAATAGCCTTTATTGAGTATCTTAGTTCTTCAGCCATGTTGCCTAATACACGTTCTGAAAGTTGAATACAGATGGGTGTGGCGTCTCATGTCTTTTACATCAGTAGTCAGGAGGTAGAGGCAGACATATCTCTTTAAATTCCAGGCAAGTACAGCCTAGTAAGTTCAAAGAACTATAGTGACACTGCTATAGTTATCAGAAGAATGACTACATTCTGTTCTGCTTTACCCTGTGCCCCAGAGTAAACATACCTACAGAAAATTTGAACCAACCTGCAGCAGTGAGTGAGCCCCATACATAGCTTGAAGCACAGTCTCCAACCTCTCTCAATCAAACAAACACTGATTACTGTAGAAAACCAAATGCTAATTGTTGCGTCCAGTTGAATTTTGTACTTGGATGTTATCGAGCATTAGTTGACTAATATTGGAATGAAGATTAGTAGGTGACATTACTCATTATAGAATACAACATCTGTATAGAAATCCTTTCCCTCCTCCTTCCCCTCCACCAACAGGTACACAGTCTTTGCAAATAGGGGTGTGTGTGTGTGTGTGTGTGTGTGTGTGTGTGTGTGTGTGTGTTTATTTGACTTTGAAGACAAGGTCTTGATCTGTAGTCTATACTGGCATGGAATTACTATGTAACTCAGACTGACCTTGAACTCGTGGCTAAGTAAATTACTCCGCAAGGAAGTTAAGAGTACTTTACTGGGGTTGGGGGTTTAGCTCAGTGGTAAGCGCAAGGCCCTGGGTTCGGTCCCGAGCTCCAAAAAAAAGAAAAAAAAAAGAGAACTTTACTAAGCTAGATATACTGGCTCACCTATAATCCAGTACTCCGGACACCGAGGCAGCATGACAAGCATTGGATGTGGTTATGGAATTTTCCTGAACAACACAGGAATTTTTAGATATTTGTTTTGTTTTGTTTTTCTCTACAACCACCTGCTGCCTATAGCACAAATAAACCTGACAGAAAATGGGATGGCAACAGAACTCTGGAAGCAGTTCATAATATAGAAACACACCAGCACACAGTACAATGTATAAAGTAAGAGGTTCTCCAGAGCCTTTAGGTTTTGATTTGAATTGCCCTGTACCTTCTGAAGAAGGATCAGAATCTGGCCTGTTAATGGGTTATCTTCCTGTGTGTAGAAAACCATGTACCACACTGTATGCATAATTAAAACTGTTAATACAAAACGGTATTCACTGAAATGATGTGCTGAGAAACTGGCCTAAATTACCAGTGCTTGCAGACACATCAATTAGCTTTGTACGTGTAATGAGCAGTTGAAAGAGCAGCATGAGAGCTGACAGGTCCAGAAAAGCAGTATTTGCTATGAGTAAGTTAAATTAGGCACTATCATCATTCACAGATTTAAGTTTTGTGAATTAACGTGAAAACGATGATGGTAATAACTTTTATTTAGTTCAGTACTTCTTGTAGACATGTACTTTCCCCTAGTTGTGTCTTAGTCATTGTAGTGTCTTAGGCTGCAAAATATTTAAATAATCTTTAAATAATGTACATGGTGCTTTCTCTACCCACTTCAGCCAGTTCAGCAGCTATACATATGTTATGAGATGTCTTAGAATATTGAGCTTGGAGAGGTAAGAATCACACAGTTTCATGTGTCCTTTTTGATGGGTAAATTGAGGCCTCTATCCTGCACTTATCTCAGGCTTACATTCTAAAGCCAGTCATTTAAATGATGTCTGCCCCTACAGGCTTTGCACGTGGGGCTGTTGTAGGTGGCAGAGAGGAAAACGGCTATGTCTACGCTCAGTGTTCTGACCTGTGAACATCTGAATGATTAGTCGCCTAACAGTCCCTGAAAGATTTGAGCCTGAGACCTCCACCGCTCTGGTGCCAAGGGGCCCAGACCGGGAGCTAACAACACTACACAGGCCCACATGTCTCCCAGGGTAGGGAGCAAGTAAGAATCTAGAAGAATCCCACCTGGAACCACAGGCCCTGGACAGGAGTGAGCCAATGACAAACAACCCTTGTACTGGGGCCACTGGGGTAGGCCTGATTGAGGAGCAAGCCTGAGACAACCACTAGATCAACTCCATGAGGCCCTGACATGGAGCTAACCTGAGATGACCACTAGTTTGGTGCTACACAGGGCTTGATGGGGAGACCATGCCTAAGATGAACCCGGTCTGGCACCATGATGCACGAACATAGCATTCCTGAGACCACTCTTGAGACAACCCTGGGATCCTGAGAACAGGAGAGATGTCTCAGCCCCTCATCAGCTGCAGCACTCAAGAGAGCAGGCCCTGTACCCTGCCTGGCCCTGATGGAGGTTGCTAACAAGCTGGCCCCTGAGGGTACAAGCATGGGAGAGCCAGCCCTGTCTCTTGACTGTTGTGTGGTGAAATCATCAAGAGAAAAATCCTTTCCCCTCCCTTTTATCCCCCCACCCCCACCACCAGCAGGCTAAAGAGTTGGCCCAGAACAATCAGGAGAGCTGGAGAGCTGGAGAGCTGGCTCCTTCCCTCATCTGATACAGCACTTGGGAGAGCAAGCCCTGAATCTCACCTGAGTAGCACAGTAGAGCTGACCCTGATGGTGGGGGAAGAAGTGAGCCAGCCTGGAGGGTGTAAGCATGGGATAGCTGGTCCTGCAACTTATCTGCCATGTGTCAGTCAGTGTTGCAGATGAGAGAGAGAGAGAGACACCCTCCTCTCCTCTCTCAGTCCTTGCTACTTATGCTGGGCAGGAAACCTGGCTCAGGGTCATCAAAGTAGGAGAACTGGCTATGTCCCTCATTGTCTGCAACATACTGGGTGAGGGAGCTCTGCACCACCCTCTCCTGGGCAGAAGGGTAGAGCTCCCTCTGGTTGTGTGGGGGTTTGCTAGTCAGCCAATCCCAAGGGCATGAGAGAATGAGGGCAGGTAGGCTGACCAGCTTAGACTTCTCAGGCCCAAATCCAAGGCTTTGAGTTGGCCCACCCCAACATCTACCCTATTTGATGAACTGCTGGAGTGCATGAAGGGGCCAGGCCTACAGATCCAAAGCTACAGGATCTCCACAACACAGGGCAACAACAGGATATCTGAGAGGAGTCCCAGTATTGATAGAGTAGCAGAAGCCAGAGGCCTCATACCAAACAAACAAGTATTTGCAATGAACATTTGCAAGCAAAGAAGTGTGGACACTCTTTGACATACTACAACTTTGTGATGGTTTGTATTTGCTCTGCCCAGGGAAGGGCACTATTAAAAGGTATGGCCCTGTTGGAGTAGTTGTATCACTGTGGGTGTGGGCTTTAAAACCCTCATCCTGGCTGCCTGGAAGTCAGTCGTCTGCAAGCAGCCTTCAGATGAAGATGTAGAACAAGGTCTCACTGTGTATCCCTGCCCTCTAACTCACAGAGATCTGCCTGCCTCTGTAGCCTGCATGCCAGAATTAAAGATACTTACTGCTCCTGGCCTCTCTTTTCATGTTGTTGAAGTAGGATTTTGCTATACAGGCCACAATTGCCCAGAACACACTACATAGAATACACTAGTCTTGAATTTTCAGTTATCCTCTTGCTTCTCACTCCCAAATATTAGGATTACAAGTGTGTTTCACTCTGTTGGACATCTCTTCTTGCTGTGTGAGCTATCTCAAACTAGACTATTAGCCTATTTCCTAATGCACCCTATATTTTCCCTTATCTTCATATCATTAATCCCTGTGAAGTAAAACTACATTTGTCTAGACCCACTGGCCAATGATTCTAATGTACTCTTGTACCAGGTAGTATTGGGTAAGTTTTGGGCCTCATTCCCTCTAAAAGCTCTTCAGGTGATACTGTTGGACAAAGCTAGGAGCTATTTATCCAGTTACATCACTTTAAACTGTGATTCTTTTTCTTTTCTGTCTTCTGTCCTTCTTTCTTTTCTTTCTTTCTTCGTTTCTGTTTTGTTTTGAGACAGGATTTTCCTGTGAAGCCCTGGCTGTCCTGGAACTTGCTCTATACACCAGGCTGTCCTCAAACTCAGAGATCTGCCTGCCTCTGTCTCCCTAGTTCTGGGATTAAAGGCATGAGCCACCACTGCCTGGCCCTGAATTCTTAAGAGACTACCCACATCGGTTATGAGGCACCTTCGAAAAGAGCAGATTTTTTTGGGTTATATTGCGATCAGTGGTCAAAAGTATTTGTGGGTGGGGGAGATAGCTCAGTTGATAGCATGCTTATTGCCCAAGTATGAAGACCTGAGTTCAAGCCTTAGCACCCACTTTAAGATATGAGGCATGGTTGTACATGCCTGTAATCCCAGAGCCTCTGCTTCAGACAGAGACCCTGTGTCAAAAATAAGGTGAAGAGCAATAAAGAAAGACACTGATGCTGCCTCTGGCCTCCACATGCATGTGTATACTTTCTGGATATGCCTACACATACATACTTGAACCCATACACATATATGCACACACACACACACACTCACACACACACACACACACATACACACACACACACACACACACACACAGAGACATCTGGGAATTTGAAGTACAAGCAATCTACCTATGAAGGCATTCCTCAAATAATTTTTGACTTCCTAGCATTCTCCCTACCCCTTCATCTAAATACAAAATCTCCAGGCTATTACATGATAAACCATTAGCCCGATTATACACATTTAGTTAGGGAGTGATTCGTTGTCTTGGGTCTCTGGACAAAACAGTTAAAATCTCTTACCAGGTTGGGGATATAGCTCAGTTGTACTGTGCACTCCTAGCACGTTCAAAGCCATGCTGCAAAACAAATGTACAAGCTAGCTCCTTTCTCTGTTAACTGCATCCTGCCACCCGCTAAATGATTAAAATTGAAACTCTCTCCTAGGCTAATCCCTGGTTTTATCATATCACCAGGAAGGCCTCACAGAGAACATTGTATTGAACATAGACCTTGAGAGTTAGAGAAGCATTTGTCAGGTAGGGGAGGCAGGAAGATGTTACCGTTTGAGCAAGATCTTCATGTAACTATTGGAAGGAGACTGGCATAGACTCTGGGATGAGAGTATAAAAATCTAATCCAGAACCCTAGTCCCTACCACTCCTTTCATGTCAGTGCCCCCCAGTATTTTCTGCTTTATAAAATCTTTGATAGCTACTGAGTTAGGAGCCTCTGTTCCTTTCATTGTGGACAAGAAAAAATAGTATAAGATTAATAATAATTCCTCTTCTCCACCAGGCACCATCTATTTGGGCATTTGTCTTGTGGTAGCCATTTTTTCCTTCCAGTCCTCTGACTAGACAGGCTTTACCAAGCTCTTAAGACTGCTAAATTGCTAGAAATGGTTGTCCTCACTAGCGAGTGCCTAGTTTGGTATACTTGGTTGAAGATGGTTTAGCCAGCTCCCAGATGACGGAACAAGTTAAACACACAAACTCAACTCAGAAACCTCAGTCCCAGCTACTCACATGTCATCTATGTGATCTCAAACCACCAGTGATTCTTGGTGTAGTCTGAGGAAGACAAGCATTAGAGTCACTTGGAGAAAGGCATAGATTCCTAGGCCCTACACAGACCTGCTAGATCAAAATCCCTAGACATGGAGCCTAGGAATCTGAATCTTTTTTTCTTCTCAGTTGCCACTTTGCTAGTGCATGAATAGGTAAGAAGAACATTGAAAAGTCTATAGAAAAAAATTAGTAGCGGTGCATGTCCCCCTGTTTTACTTATTAGCATACTGTTCCCCCTCAGTTATGAAGGATAGAGCCAAGACACTTGCAGAAGTGCTGTTGCATCTTCTGGGAAGCCTGATACCATGTTCAGGTTGGATAAGCTTAAGACATTTTGATTAATCCCATTACAGGATTGTATTAGGAGGAAACAATAGAATGGAACATTGCCTTTCCTGAAAGCTACATGGTTTTTTTTTTTTTTTTTTTTTTGGCAGGAGCTCTAGGAAATAAATTTTTAATGTGTAAGTGGCCTATGAATAGAATTTCACTTCTATGACAGATTAATGGAAGCAGAAAAGCCATCAAGATGGAAGGAAGGGAGAGAAAATAAAGGAAAGGTGGACTAAGTCTGTTGATGTCTCTTGTTGGCAATGAATTTATAAAGGAACTAAATTTTTATGTTGTTCTCTTAGGAACAAGCCTTGAAAGACATTACCATGTCATGGGCAGAACTTTTTGTTTAACCTGAAACTCCTGGGGTAGATCACGTCTTGTTCTTGGGAAGTGGACAAACCTGTAATATGTATGATGGATATGACTATGTTTCTGGGACTCCAGATGGACCCTGGGAAGGACAAAAGGTTAGGTTACCAAATCCAATGGGTATGGCTAGATCTATTTGGCAGCCCTACTGGCCCTCCCTTCTTTTGTCTTTGTGAGTATTAAGGTAAATCCATTGCTATCAATGACAGTGTTTTAAGGGGGAGAGATTTGGGATCTTTAAGGATGAGCAGTTTTACCTAGAGGAAGAAGAATATCACATTTTAACTTGATAAGCCATTTAATTGTGTTCAACAAAAATATGTAAACCAATCATATTGCATGCAGCACCCTATTCAGAAATGTCTCTTTGCCCTGGCAGGTCCCTTGGCCAGGAGTAGATGACAGCTTCTTAATTTTTTGCAGGCCAAAAGATTGAATTTCTCATCTTTAGCATTCCCCGTTCTTAAGGTGACCCATTACCCAATTATTTTCCACCAAATTAAGCCCACCCATGAATGCGTGTGTGTAGAAGCCAGAGGTCAGTGTCCTCAGATATTTGTAGCAATTACTTTACCCACTGAGCCATCTCCCCAGGCTTCACAAGGCTTCTGACTGCTGAGCTTAGTCTATTTGTTTCCTTTCTCTCCCTCCCCTCCAATCCCCCCCCCTTTAACTGAAAACTCCAGGAAAGAGTATCAAACTCATCTGGGGTTTTTTGCTTGTTTGTTTTTTAATATTTGAAATGCGTTTAACAAGTGAGCAGGATACTTGGAGGATTAGGGGGTCTTGAGCCAGATTTTATAGGTTCTAGCAATGTATCTGAAGACAAAATGGATTTCCAGATAGGCTTTGAGGAGAGCTGGTGAACTAATTTGCTCATAATTCAAGGGCCAGGTTAGGGAACAATAAGTACTGCCATTAGAGGGACAGGACAACTAGGAAACAAATGGGATAGAAAGTCACATACACTGAGATGAGGACCTTGTGTGATCCAAAAATGCAGTGTGCACATGATCAAGCCAGCTGAAATTCTAGCATGGACTGTGGAAGGCCTCACAAGGCCATACTCTTAGCTGAGGAACTATTGACAATTGGTAGAGGGAGTGTTTGTCTGTGGTCTGTGATAGGCTGCCATGTTCTAGTGGCCCTATGCCTACATACCTGAGTTAGCATTGCCTGGACTCTATGAGATTAGAAGAGGCCACAAAGTCGAGAGGGGAAAGTTGTTGTGTGAGCTGTAGGAGGTGGGGAGGAGGAAGAAGGGGTGGATTCAATGAAAATACATTGTATTCATGCATGAAAATCTCAAACAATATTTGTTGTTGATCTTTGGTTATCAACCCAGGGTTTCTCTGTGTAGCTCTGACTGTCCTAGAACTCAACTCACTCTGGACCAAGCTGGCCTCGAACTCATCTGCCTGCCTCTGCCTCCGAAATTCTGAGATTAAACTGCTGCCCAGCACAAACAATACAATTTTTAAAGTGCAAAAATTATTTATTGAGTCAAAAAGTAATGGTAACAGTGTTCAACCAATTTTATCCTAAAAGAACAAATTAGACTAAAAATCTGTCATATTCCTCAAGGACATGCATCGCTCAAATAAACCCTGAGTGAAAACACAGCTTATTATAGAAAAAGGCTTTACCTTTTGTATGCCTCTCTTTCCTCTTCTGTGAAACAGGAAGCTGAAGGAATATAACTAGTGATACTGACACAATGAGGGTTTTATCACTAGGCAGTGATCCATACAAAAGCCAAAGTCATGAAAAAAGCAAAACCAAAGAGGCCACAAATTTTAAAGAGAGCATGGAGTGGTATGGGGAAGGATTTGGAGGGAGGGGCAAAATGATTCAATTATATTAGAACATAAAAATAAATGAAATAATTTTTAAAACTTCATGAAGTAGATATAGTCATTAGTACCATTTTACAGAATGAGAAATGGCATAACCATACACATGAACACACACATAAACACACACACACACACACACACACAAATTTACTAAAATAAAAATAGATAATTGAAAAAATACAGAGACCATATAAAGATAAATGCCATGGTTTTGCTCATATGTAGAACCTAAGTTTAAAATAAATAAATAAATGCAATATAATTTTAAAATTGAATAATTTAAATGTTATTTTCTGTGTCTGTGTGTTTGTAGGTTACAAAGCTGGAAAGGACACAATGAGAGTGAAGGATTAGGTGAGGTTGAAAACACAGTAGGTAATGGGTTACATATGAGATCACAAGGTGCACTAACTAGGGGGGAAAGGGCATCAGCTGGAGGAGACAGGAAGGAGGAGGGCAAAGAATCAGTGTAGGAAGAGCACAGTCAACTGCACTTCGTATGCAGATATCACCATGAAACCCAATCTTATATGCTAACCCAGAAAACGAATGTAAAAAGAGCAAAGGTGAGTTGTGCCTGTTCTTGAAAGACATACGTTACAAATAGAACACTACATTGTATGCTGTTTTTTGTCTGGGATAGTTTATCCCCCATTATAATCATGAGATTAATTCATGTGGTCATTTACATTCTCCATGACCTATGGTGTGAGTGTTCTGAAGATGAGGGCTTTGTAACTTTACCTGGGAAGATGCAAACAAACATCTGTTCAATTCATACAGGGTGACAAAAACAGACTACAACTATTCCATCCAAGCGCACATCGATAAACCAGGGAATTTTTTGAGCTTACTCCTGAAACTGCACTGAATAAAAGCCCCACTGCAGCCCAGGTGACAACCTTCCCCAAGTCGAAGAATGCAACATTAAGATATGCATGTATTCATTCAGCCATAGTCCATATTGTTAAATAGGTTTTAATAATATTGCCCACATCCTTCAACCCAATTGCTATTTTAAGCTATGCAAGTTATTGTTTTATTATTTTTTAAAGACAGGGTCTCACCATGTACCCCTAGTTGGCCTGCAACTAGCTATGTAGAAGAGGAAAGGCTTGACCTCACAGATATCTGTTTGCCTGTCTCCCAAGTGCTGGGATTGAAGGCCAGTACCATCGCACTAGGCCTTGTTTTTATTTTTATTATCCCACAAAGTAGATACTTTAAAATCTCTGTAGGTTTTAGATTCTGCTCATATTTTCCTTTGGAAATTTGGACTGATTGTTTTCTAAAGTTTTTGGAGTGTAATTAACATGCAACTAAATGCACAAATCTTAAATCTTAAAGTACATGTTCCCCCTTTTCTTCTTCTTTTTTGTAGTGCTAACGATTGAACCCAGGACCTTGCATACACTAGGCAAGCACTCTACCATCGAGCACCCAGCCCTGTCCTTCCATCCCCTGTGTCAGACTCCTTTCTGGAATTACATTCTTCTACCTCAAATGTGTTATTCATTTGCCAAGAATTTCTCATAATCTTTATTTTTGATTCTGAAAATGCTTTTATTTTGTTCTCATTATTAAATTCATCCCAACCATTCCATCCCAATCAAGGAAAGATCAACTTCAACAATTTATTTATGCTAAATTTTATTATATTTTAGTTAGTAATAAAACAACAGGCTTCATTATGCTATTTTTAAAAAAACACATATTTTTACATATATACATATATACATACCCACATATACACATACACTTTTTAAAACGTACTAACTTTTAAACATTTAATGATCATCATACCATCACCACACCAGAAAAAATAATGTTTCTTTAATATTTAAGATCATTGTTTAATTCGGTCAGTATAAACAAGTGCTGATTGTTTAAAGAACCAACACAATTTCCTTGAATCAGGTCTCAAATATGGGGCCTTCGCTGAAATCAGTTAAATCATTCCTGATGGATCTCTTTTCGTTGTCTGTTTTGTTGAGACGGGGTTTCTCTGAGTAGCCCTGTCTGTCCTGAAACTCACTCTACAGACCATGCTGGCTTCAAACTCAGACATCTGCCTGCCTCTACCTCTCAAGTGCTGGGATTAAAGGTGAAACTGGTCAGTGGCCGGGCTGCAGCATTTGCCAGTCGTGGCAGCGGCAGCTCATTCGCAGCAGCCGCGGCTAGGCTGTGGCAGCTGTGGCGGCTTGTTCGCAGCAGCGGAGGCTAGGAGGCTCGCAGTAGCGGCCCGGCCAGAACCTGCCCCGGGTTGAGAAGTACGGGCCGGGCCACAGACGCTGGCCGATCTCATTTCTTACCAGAACATTCTGAGTACCATTCAAAAGTTCATCAGTTAGGATCGCCTGCCACATCTACTTCTCTATGGTCCTCCAGGGAGGGCCAAGAAAGACATCCACCACCCTGGCCTGGGCCAAACAACTTACAAAGAAAGAATTCGGCTCCACCATCTTGGAACGATATCATTGGGGGGGCAACCCTCAGCTTTGCCAAAGCAAAAAAGACAATCTTCAAAAGAAGAGTTTAGGAGTTGGGATTTAGCTCAGGTAGAGCGCTTGCCTAGCGGCGCAAAGGCCCTGGGGGAGAGGGGTTTAAAACTTGTGATCCTGGAGGAAGTTGACACCGGACTCAAGATGCCTAGAATGCCTTGAGATGAGTGATTGAGAAGTTCACAAAAATACTGGGTTTTGCCTCCTCTGTAACTACCTATCCAAGATCATCCCTGCTTGCAGTCACGGTGCAAGATTTGGCCCTCTGACACCCGAGCTTATGGTTCCTCAACTGGAACATGTAGTACAAGAAGAGAACGTGGATATAAGTGAAGACAGAATGAAGGCCCTTGTCGCTCTGTCCAGTGGGGACATGCGAAGGGCTTTGAACCTTCTGCAGAGTTCCAATAGGGCCTTTGGGAAGGTGACAGAGGAGACTACACCTGCACCAGACAACATTCTAAGCTGGATGCTGAATCAAGACTTAACCGCTGCCTACAAAAATATCATGGAGCTAAGGACTCTGAAGGGCTTGGCACTGCATGACATCCCGACAGAGATGATTGTGCACGGAGTTGACTTTCCATCTTCAGTTCGGATACATTTATTGACCAAAATGGCAGACACTGAGCACAGACTTTCTGTCGGCGCCAGTGAGAAGATACAGCTGAGCTCCCTTATTGCTGCTTTTCAAGTTACCATACACCTGAGGGTTGCAGAGGCCTAGAAGCTCCAAGGCCTGGCCCCTGCCTCCGGCTCATCGGTGACTGGAGGACATGCTGCCCTGGGCTACTAGATAAAACCAGGCACAGATGCTCTCCCCAGGCATTTAGGTAGTGCTCTCTGTGGTTGTTTGGAGCAGAGATCTACAGAGTAATTTCATAATGATAAAAAAAAATCCAGTTCCAGTGTATAGTTTAGTAGATAGAACCACAATCTACTGCCACACAATCTTCCTGTTCTCCAGTTTCCCTTGAAAATTCCGTTGAGGAAATTCATCCAGTCGAAGTTTCTGACTATGGATCTTACATGTTGCACCTTCCCTTTCATTTCAGTTTATTCAAACTTGAACCAAATATTATTAGTTCTTAGCCACAGAACCCACATATAAACTTGACCATCAAAACATATACTTTCCGGGGCTGGAGAGATGTCTCAGCGCTTAAAAACACGCGCTGCTCTTCCAGAGAACTGAATTTGGATCCCAGCAACTGTACCAGTTCTAAAGTGCCTGTACCTCCAGCTCCAGTGGATCTGACGATCTCTTCTGGGAGAGGGAGAGTCGGTTCTGTTTGTTTCTTTGTTTCTTTTAGGGATGAGGATCCTGAGAGGCCGCCCAGGCCCAGAAGATGTTCCTATACCCATGCGCACACAGCTAGGTGACATTAGGTGAATTCTATACGATTTTACTTTTTTTTAATTTATTGTTTTTATTTTCAGGAGAGGTTGAAACAAAAATTTAAGGGTGATTTTCTTTTCTATGGGTTCTGTAAAAAGAACTCATGAAATTGAAGGGGAAAGTATGTGTGTGTGGGGTGCATGTATGGGAAGAATTAGAGGAAAGGGAATAGAGCAATGGATTTATCAAAGCATGTCATATGCATGCATGACATCCTCAAACACAAATTAAGATGATATGTTAAGACATATCTAGAATACCAATACTCAGGAAGTAGAGATAAGAAGATCAACCTATCCTCGTCTGCATAGGGAGTTTGAGGCAAGCCTGGATAACACAAGATGCTGTATTGAAACAGCAACAGAAAGAGATGAAAAAGAATCACACCACACACACACACACACACACACACACACACACACACACACACACAACTAGAATAAGTAGAAAATTTAAAACTGAGGTAAGTTGGGCCTGGTGGCACAGGCTGGTAACACCAGTCACTCAGGAAGCTAACAGCAAAAGGATTGCAAGTTGTAGATCTGACTGGCCACACACAGAGGATAATACTAAATATTAAGGGACATATGTGTTAACAAAGGAAAGATATATGATTAATTTGAATTTTTAGCTAAAAACCTTTAAGAAGTGAAGGAAATCAGTTTGACTATGTCGCTACATTTTTTTCTTATAAGTATTATCATACTTATAAGCAATCGTAAATTTCCTAGTTTTTTAAGTGACTGTATTTCCAGTAGGGGAAGAAATACCTAAGGCCTGTCTCCTTTAGGTGTTCTTATAGTCATTGCTACACATTAAATAAATTAGTACTGCTTGGCATACCTGACCAAGATGAGTCACTGAGAAGACTAATCTAAAATTAATACAAAAAGACCATTTTTCCCTTGCCAGGTACATATACAGCTCTAAATTAATTCATAAGCCATAAGTTTGTTCTTGCATTTATGATGCCTTTCTATATATTTGGCACATTTTATAAAGTTTTACAAGCCTAAAATAATAGAATACTTTGCATAAATTTTGAATAATGTTCTACTAAGAAAATTAGTATAGAATATCAATAATTATTGCTTTATCTTGTGATTATTAGGACTTACAAATTTATTAGGTATCATTATTAAAATACAAATACTTTGGAAAGGAACGGAGATATAAAACATAAATGTGTTTATGGCATTAAATATTTCCCCAGGCTGGAGATATGGCTCCGAGGTTAAGAGCACTGACTGCTCTTCCACAGGTCCTAGCAGCTCACAATCATCTACAATGTGATTTGATGCCATATTCTGGTGTGTCTGAAGACAGGTACAGTGTACTCATATACATAAAATAAATAAACAAATCTTTAATAAACAAAAACAAAAAATTAAGAAAATATGTCATCTAATACTAACTTGTATTTGAAAAACAAAACGGAAATGTTTCCCCAAACAAGGGAAAATAGTGACAACATTCAGATTAATTAATATCAAAGCTTAATTAATATCAAATCACTATTGCTCTGCATGCCATGTGTATATAAAAAAGAAAATGAGGACTAGTGGGGAAGACAGGAAAGGAAACCTGTAAGACAGAATGGCATGTAAGGTAAATAAATGTAAAGTGGACATTTTAGAAGTATCTAGAAGAAATACATCCTAAGATGATTAGGGTTACCTTAAAATAAACTAGACCAGAACCTCAGAAGTACCTGCACATGCACTATAACCAGAATGCAATGAAGTCTACCAAACAGGCTAAATGACAGCATGGAAAAAGGTCTTCCATTTAATGACGTATGTCTTGGTTGTTTTGGGAGACTCTGAAACCCAGACTGTGGTTTTGTTTCCCACTCATCTGCTGAAGCTAAACACGATGCAAGGCATTTCGTGGACATTCCACAAGTATTGCCCAATAAACAAATAAGGAAGCTTCTTCTGTGTTTGCCTTTGGAGAATGAGAAAAATCTGACAAGAGAGTTGTTTCATTTCTATTCCATACATGATGTATTTCAGTTACCTACTGCCGAGTAACAAGTTACCCTAAAGTTCAGGACAACTCCCATATTTCATTATAGTGCGGTTTCTCCGAATCAGATGAGCTGCTGAAATGGGTACCCTGTCTCAGATCTTCTCACAAGGCTGCCCTCATCTGTAGCACGTATCCACTTCAAAGCTTACTCAGCTGATTGCTGCCATGGCTCTGTTCTCCACGAAATGTTCCCACATGCCTCCTTTAGCCCTCCACCCATGTGACCTTCTCCCCAGAGTATCACCCAGCATAGGAGACTGCTTTATCAATGAGCAACAGAGAGGAAAGGTCAAAGTGCCAACAGTACCAGAATAAGGAATACAACAGTCATGGCTTTCCTCTCATAATCTAATCACAGAGTCATCCAAAAGTGATGACTTTTACTGTTTCGTTTGTGAGAAGGGTTCTGTAGCCCAGACTAGCCAGGAACTCAAGACTGTATGTGACTTATACCGATTTCCCTTCCAAATTTAGATTTACAAATGTGTGTGTGTGTGTGTGTGTGTGTGTGTGTGTGTGTGTGTGTGTGTGTGTGTGTGTGTGTGTGTGTGAATATAAAGTAGTCACCAGGTTCAACAAACATCCTAGGGAAGAAGAGTATAGAAAGTTATTAATTGTCCTAGTCCTCTGGAAAGCACTAGAAGCTGCATAGGATGCACAGTGGATGTGTTGGGTTGAACGTGGAGTAAAGAAATGCGCAGAAGCTAAACTAGGGAAACAGTGGAGACAGGAAGATGATGGACCTACTAACCTCCTGTGTCTTCTGGACTTTGCTCTGCCTCTTGTCATCAGTCACCTGCTCCGGGCTCAGTGGATCAGTAGCATTCAGACCACCTGCGGATTTGTTTAAGAGTGGTGTGGTTCCTTCCACAGACTCACTGAATCAGCACTGGCGTTTTACAAAGAGCAAACAGCTTCAGTGAACGTTGAACCAGAAAGGATGGAACAAAGAGGGCTCCAAAGCGCACTTACTTTAATTATGGGATTAGCCTTTTCTGCGTGACAATCACCTGAAACTCTGAACAGGGAAGTTCTCCCCTGTCTGCACTTATAGCACTGTTTAAAGGGCTCAAGAAATAAAAATAACCTGTGTCTATCAGTGAATGAATAAAGAAAATGTAGTGCACACACATGATGAGACGCTATATGGCCATAAAAGAATGAAGTCCTGTCATTTGCAGTATCAAATACAGAGAACACAGTGCCAAGGGAAATAGATCAGGCACAGAAAGACAGGTATCACAAGGCTTCTGTTTAATAGAATGATTGTTACTAGAAGTGAGAGAAAGTTGGAGGCCCCGCATGCCAAAGATTTGATTAAAGAATTAAGTTAGATAGGAATAGATTCTGGTATGCTATTCGCTCAGTAGGATGACTACAGATAATATATTGTATATTTCAAAAAGGTAGGAAAAAAGGTCTCTGTATTCACTATAAAATGTTTGATTCATATATATTAACCACAATTTAAACATTTAATAATGTATACAGGTATCAAACCAAAACAAGGTACTCTATAAATATGTACGGTTTTATCTGTAAGTTTCAATTAAGTTTGGGGACATAACTCAGTTGGTAGAGCACTTACTTAGCATTCAGGAAGCTCTGAGTTCACTCTGCCGCATTCAGGAGGTAGGGGCAGGAGTTCAAGGGCAACAGAGGCTACTTGAGAACCTTTCTCAAATAAAAATAAAACAAAAGAAAATATGGTGTCCAAAGCCGGAAAGGCTTGGATAGCAAAGTAAATGACATAGTACAGAATCAAAACCCAATCTTAAAGGAACCAGGGGCCCAGGGGTTGGTTCATTCAGTAAAGTGTTTACTAAGTGAGCATTAAGGCCTGAGTTTAGGTCCCCAGTGCCCACATAAAAGTTGGGTGTGTTGGCATATGCATATAATCCTGTGACTGGGGAGGGCATTAACAGGCAGATTCCTGGAACTTTCTGGCCAGTTGGTCTAGCTATAAAATGGAACTCCAGGTTCAGTGAGAGGCCCTGCATCTAAAAATAAGACAAGGTAGAGACAGGCAGATCTCCTGGAGTTTGAGATACTGCCTCAAAATAAATAAACAAAAACAAGGTGGACAGAGGAGAACCTAGGATCATCTTCTGGTCTCCACATGTATATGTATTAGCACATGCACCTCACTGACTCACACATATGAACACACACTCAGACACTCCACACACACACACACACACACACACACACACACACACACACACACACACACACAGAGGGCAGGAACCTGTATTTTCTAAAGACCACTAAATAATTCTGAATTCAGACCAGGAGCCATCCCAAAAGCTGCTGCCTGTCTGTTCTAGCTGGGCTGTGCTGTCTGGCCTCAATGAGAGAGGAAGTGTCTAGCCTTACAGAGACTTGAAGTGCTAGGGTCAGGGAGGTACCTAGGGCACCCCGCCTACTCAGAAGAGAAGTGGGGAGGATTGTGGGATGGGGTGACCAGGAAGGAGGCAGTAAGCAGGATGTAAAGTGAATAAGTAAAAATAATGAAATTAAATTAAAAAAAATAATTCTGAGTACATGGGCAAGAGGAAAGCACTATTCCACTGGTTCTCAAATTTGAATATGCATCAGAATAATTTAGAAGGCTTATTATGTCTTATGCATGCTAGGTTGGTGTTCTACCAGTGCAGCTAACATACATCATTAGAGTTTGATCCCCAAGACTAGATTTAAAAAGGACAGCTTGCTGAACCTCACTCCCGGAATTTATTACTCAGTAGGTTTGGGACAGTGCCCGAGAATTTGAGCCTCTCACAAGGTCTAAAGTGATTCTGATTTTGCTCGTCCGTATGTCTGTGTGTGTGCATATCTTAGTGTGGAGGTATCTACATACGGGTATGGGTATGCGTGTTTACATATGGGTGAAGAGGCCAAAAGTTGATGCTGAATGTCTTCCGCTCGCTGAATGCAGAAGTCATCGATTCAGTTAGGCTGTCTGGTCCACAGACTGTCTTTCTCCCACAGTTCTGGGATGAGAGTTCTATGCAGTTAAGCTGGATTTTTAAAATGTGATTTGAGAGGTTTGAACTCAGAACTCCATAATTGTCAAGCACCTTACTGTGCTACGTCTTTAACGCCAACAATTTCAACTCGATCTAGGCAGACAAAAATTGAGCCCCTCGCCCCCCAAAAACCCCTCAAATATGTCAAAGAGCCTGAGAATAAGCTGTGGGGGGGCAAGTACTCCAAAGAAAGCTAATTTATAAGAAAAATTTAGGGTTGAGGGTATAAAAAGCTACTTAAACTTTTGGATTTTGAATTGGTTGCCTGTGTCACTGAATGGCTTGTAGCAGGTCACTTCCGGTTTAATTGTAAATTCTTTCATCCTCACAATGGAAGGAGGGAGAAAAGGGATTGCCCTGTCAACTAGAGCTGTTCACTTGACTAAATAGCACCAGCACCAAGCAGGAACTTTTGACCTAGGGGCAGGGGAGGGGAAAAAACAAAGGTGGCTCTTTAGATGTACTGACATAGTGCGAACCCCTCCCCCAAATACCTGTCTCTATCCAGGGGAAAGGCTACACTTTGAATAAAAAGGCAAAGACTCCTGGCTGATCAAAATACTGAGGAAAAAGGACTGTTAAGGGCTCAGACTTGGACAAAACATTTATGCCTCTTGCTCACAGAACATTGTGAAAAGGGAGGAAGAAAGAAACTAAGAGCAGGAGGATAGGGGGAAAGGGTTGCAAACTAGCATTCTCTAAGGGGGAACCACAAAGCAGATATACATCCGGTGCAGGGTCCACAAAAGTGGGCCCTCATAACAGCGGGCTAAGGACCCCTAGGGCTAAACAACAGATTCTGGGAGGAGGGGAACATGGTCTCAGATTGCACACCCACTCCTGAGTCTACCAGGTTCTGATGGTTGGTTCCAAACTCAGGAATACACAGACGGTCCTGATTAGATTTTCCATATGACACAACAGAACAAAACAAACAGGGAGAAGAGATTTATAGAGGGGTGCTGGTAAGGCCCAGAGGAAAAATGGGAGAATGTGAGACCAAAAATGCCGAGTGTACATGTATTAACATGTAAAAGAATAACATTTACTAACAGAAAGAAAAAACAAAAAAGAAAAAAAAACCCTCAAGCTCAGTTCTAAACCTGCTGGCACCTCCAAGGCTGGCCTACCATTATTGCTGTAATAAGCCTTCTGGAATTATCATGCAATACTTAAGTTTGCAAACCACCACAGTGTAAACTTTTAAGTTCTATCACTTAAGTGGTAATAATATGCAAAGGAGAAAAAGGTCAAATTCTCCAGTTTCTTTTACGTTCCTACTTAATCTTAATGAAATTCTTCATAATCAAATCTTCAGCATTTGGGGTAATTTTGATAAGGAAATTGTGTGTGTGTGTGTGTGTGTGTGTGTGTGTGTGAGAGAGAGAGAGAGAGAGAGAGAGAGAGAGAGAGAGATGCATGCATGCATGTGTACACATGTATAGAGGGGATGAGCATGCTTGGGAATGCTTGTGTGAACACCTCAATTTCCATCAGGTATCTTCCTTGATTGCTCTCCTCTCACTTACTGAGGCAGGGTGTCTTAGGAACTCACTGGTTCCAGGTAGTCTAGCTAACCAACTTGCTTCAAGCATCCCTTCTCTGCTTCCCAAGTGCTAGGATGATTGGGAGCTGCTCTGCTCATCTGGCCTGTGTGGCTTTCAACGGGCTTAGGAGATCTGCTTTCATGCCAAGCACCTTATCGACTGAGTCATCTCTCCAGCCCATGGAGAAAAAATCCATGGGGTCCACAGACACACTGAACAGCAAAGATGTACTTGGAGTTATTGTGAACTAGTATTACCTTCCTCCTGACTGGGGATTCTAGTTCTAGAGGACATTTAACAAAGTACTGAGGAAAACAACCAGAATTTATTTTATAGCTCTAGCTGCCCTCGAATTCTGAGAGGCCTCTGCCACCCAAGGACTGGGATTAAAGGAACCGCTATGCCCAGCATTGTGGAAGTTTTTAGATTCTGTGCTTTCCAAAACAAAAAGTAGCGTAAAGCCAGATGTGGCTATTGGGCTCTTGAAATATTTTTCAATTCATTTACACAGTCACATATGTCTGGTGCCTACCATAAAGACGATACAGCAATATAGTACCTTAAAAAAGGAGACACACACATGCATGTTTTACTTAGTATCTAACTCACATTTATTAAAAATGAAAGGTTACAGACAGCAAGGATAAGACTGCTTTCTTTATTAAACAAGCTTAATTAATCTACCTCTGACTAATAAATGTGATTTACTCACATTTTAAAACATTTAAACATTAAAACATTTTAAAAATAAGTCTTGCCAATCCATGAAACAAAAAACAAAACAAAACAACAACAAAAAAAGCTAAGATTTTTTTTTCCAAAAAAGAAAAGAATCATAGATTTCCCTCTAGTGGCAAGAAATAACATTGTTGATCCAAAAACCCCAAAACCATAAATCAAAAAACAAAACCAAAACAACAACTCTCTACACACACAAAACCCAGAATGGCACCTGAATCTATACATACAACTAATCATAGACATTTCTTTTTTGGAAACTTAACTTTAAAAGATTCCACAGCAGAATCTTTCAAGGAAAATAGATCATTTTTGTCAACAAAAATTTGACCTAATTTTCACTTACTGTGTGAATGATAATCTCTCTAAAATCTGATCTCTTCAGAAAAAAGTTTTGTTCATGACTTTTGGGAAACTGAGACCCTCACAAAACATGTCTATAGAGTCTAGTCAAACTGTGAACCAATGAAAATGGCAATTCTCTGTTAGTGGTAAAGGTTCTGGGATGGAACTTTGAAAGGAGCTGGTTCAGAGTCTAAAGTTATAAGCAGCAGTGGGGTTTTTAAAAAGAGATATACTTAGGATAGTATGAGTACCAAAATTCTTAATAACTAAAATGACTCTTAATTCTGACACTAGGTCAAAAAACAGCTCCATTACATCCCCAGCTTTAGTTATAACCACACAGACTCATTGAGATAACCTGCTAAAATATTTTCATGTGCAAAAGGAACTCAAAAGAGATACCAATTGTGTCCTATTGTTATCCCCCCTCACACAGCTTCAAGGAAAAAAAAGTCAGGTTTTATACACACTGTAGTAAGTACAGAATGTACAGAAGACTGTCCTATATACAAAAGTGCATTAATATAGAATACATTTCGCAGGAATATAGGAAAAAAGTCCTTGTTGACAATCTGATACTTTTCAGTATCTAAGACTACTGGTACATACCAAACCAGTCAACTTCCTACTTGCTTTGGTTATATTATTCTACAGAACTACTTTTTGAAAAGAAGGGCAATGGGAAGTCCCACAATTTGCAACTCTTAATCATCTATGAGGTGATTTATGTGTATTTGTGTTTATTATTAACTTCTTTTGGTAACAGTCCTATTATTAAATTGCCGACACAAAGATTTATGGTTTTTTTTTTTAATCTAAACAGGAAATCAAATTCACCCACTACAGGAGGAGACACTATCAGCCCCATTTTCCAAAAGCCTTGAAATCTCAATGTAAACATAAGAGATCAGCTTCGATTTAAGAAAAAAAAATCAGCAATCTTAAGTGTGTTATGTACCTGCCTTCTGTACATGGTAATTCCACATTTACCTTGACAGAGTCAAAACGAATATTCATTAATTAAGCAATTCTTCCCTTTCCATCCTATCCACCACCACAAAAAAAGAACACAGATTTGTACAAGTTCCATTCACCACAAAGGTGTGGTAGAAGAAACCCGACAATAAAGACAACTTACTACATTTTGACATCAGAAAAGATCACACTGGTTTTTCTGAGTTTGGCATGAATGTCAAGTTAAAATGCAAATTGCCATTGTCTGGTTTAAGGCCAAACATCAATGACCTCAATTCCAAAAGTATTCGGGCAGTGAGCCACAAACAAATTTTAGTATTTAAGGAATGGAAACTGAATTGTAGAGCGCCAGCTTGGATCTTGAGCTGTGCCATGAAGCTCCGTAGTCCTACAGCCAGTTACAGGAATTGCCAGAGCTCCTTCTAAGTCTCATAGAGGACATAGACCAAATTCAAATATTTCAAGAACTATGTTCCAAATTACATGCTGACAGAAATGCCTAGCTCAAAATGCCTCAAAGGTTTCCTACTTAATAATGTTCAAATCTGAGATAAAATTCATCTCATTTTACCAAGCTTAAATCTACTGCAGAGCTATCATATTAGATTTTTTCTCAATTATTTCCTAAGAGTCTCTTTCAAGATGGAATTTATCTCTGATTTAAATATGTCGAATGTCAGTGCTTTCTACATCAACACTACTAGGGAACGCAAATGAACTATACTATCAGCAACCCAAACTAACTTTACCCTACATCAATTCCCACAAAGAATTCTTGAAGACAGTGCTAAGAGGTCATTTGTTCAAAGCAAAGAGAATAGGGCACCTCAATGATTACACAAATGAATCAAAAGAATCCTTAAAGTTAATAGAAGAAACACCTTTCTATATAATCTTGGCTCTTCAAGTGTTTTTTGTACAGATCCTAAAATTTTTCTTTCCTGATAAAACTCACCTAGTTTAAAAAGATACATTTCCCAGGTACATCTGGGTCCCAAACACCAGGGAAGCTAAGAGAAAGGATCATAAGTTCCAGACCAGCCTGGGCAACAAAACAAGTTCAAGGCGAGTCTGGAATGTATAGGGAGACCTTGTTTCAGTGGCAAAATATATTAAGCAAAATTTTATGCAAATGCAAGGCCCTTCATTAATCTGGTGGCTCAAAACTAGTTTTAAGCAAATGAGTCCAAGATATGAAGGTGTTTATTTTATACTCTATTCTACTGATTGATACATTTTACCAATATCCAAACACCATGAGCATTATATGAACCAAATTATAGCATTCTGATTATTTGATTTTGAGGAAGCCTGATATAGATGCAAATGACAAAGTCCACCACCTTTAAGGCACATGAGGCTACAGAGAAGCCATGAACAAAGTCTGCTAAGAGAACCCAAAACAAAAGGACTGCTATAGAGTTTATGTTGTAACATTTTTGGCTTAAATATGAAGATATATAATAAATTTTACAATATTTAAAGCTCATCAGAATCTGGATACCTTTATACAATAATTTCATATAATTTTTCCTTTTTCAGGGAATTTGCCACTTTCTAAAAGCTAGAAAAAATGAGACATCTACTCACACTATAGGTCATTATTTTATAAATCAGTTTCCAGGACTTAATTCAGAAATGTCTAATTTACCCACACAACAGAGAAAGTCAACTAAACTGTCACTATCTACCAAAGAATGAAGACAAAGTGTCATTGGACTTTAAGTTCTCAGAAAGATAGAATGAACTAGCCCTTTACAACTTAACTTACTATATTCTAAAACAACACCTTCCTTTAATCATTTGCAAAACTGTATAAAAATACATGCCATTTTGCTCAATTCATTGTTCACACTTTTAAAAGCTGTAGTAAGGACTGACATACTCGTACAAGATCTAATAAAAAGTCTCTGGATACAGCTATAAAGAGGAGACTTATTCACTCCACTGTCAGTTCTGGACAGAAGATAACCAACACTGGAACAAACTCTGGTCTTCCGTTCATTCACTTATCCATACATATTTAGAATGTACTTCAATCATATACACCCGCCATTTTTGTTCTCCTTTTCGCCAGAGCCTTTCCTCTTCCCCAACAGTGTCCCCTTCTACTTTCATGTGTTGCATTTTATCAAATCTAGATTCCACTTGTAACAAACAATATAATGTTTGTGTTTCTGAATCTGGTTTGCTTTGCTTAACATGATCTCTGTCTAGTTCTAGCTTTTTTCTTGCAAGTGACATAATTCCAGTCTTCATTATGGCTGACTATGTATCTATGTTACATTTTCTTTATCTATTTGCTGATGGATATCCATTTATTGGCTATTGGGAGCAGGACTGTAATAGGCATGGAAGCACACACCCAAACCTCTGTCATATACTGAGACTGTTTACTTTCAGCATAGACCAAAGGATAGTACAGCTCCATCGTAAGATAATTCCATTCCTGATTTTCTTTTTAACAAGAGGACACCCATACTGATTCTGACTGGTACAGCCAGTTTATACTGCCACTAGCAGTATATACACATTCCTTCCCATCCTCTCTTCTCACCAGAATTTGCTTTGGGTTTTCTTGATGATAGCTCTTGTGACTGGAGGAGGATAAACTCAACACTTTTGATTTGAGTTTCCCTGATTTTCCTTTTAATTATAACTGATTAAATAGGTTTTTCCACTGAAAAGGAAAAACAAAAGATGCTGACTTGAAGTTGTTTTTAAATATGCCTTGGGAGATACCAGATTTAATAAATTACTACCTATTTCAACAATTCTCTGAATTATCTACATGAAACATCCTAACAGATAACAGAGCACAGATAACAAAGACACGAAGAGACTTTTGCCCTTTTGCGATAGTTTGTTTTGGAAGGAAGGAGAAAGATTTTAACCTCTCTCTCTCTCTTAGATCATAAACAACTCTAGGAGTTCCACATTTTTTCTCTTAAATGAAAGCAGTATTCTCCACCAAATCGACACTTTACATTCCAGTCCTAACATATAGAGTGAATCTGGACTTACAGAAAATTTCATGACATACTTCTATAAATACTCAAACCTTTATAGACATTAAAATCTGCCCATGGCACTTTGGTAAACTTACTCAATAGTGACTTAAGTTAAATCTAAGTTAAGAAGACTACATGATTTTTTTTGGGGGGGTAGAATAGAGACATTGGTCTTAAATTATATCCTGAACTGGTTTGGGGATTTTATTTTATTTTTTTTAGTGAGTATCAACAAATAAATAGTTTGCAAGTGGGTGACAGATAAATGTTGCCCTGTATCTCAATGTGGCTCACCTTCCTCAGAGAATAGGAAAAAACACTCAGATTATTTCCTCTGCGGGATTTTGCTACAACGAAGGGAAGGCAGTGAGTTTAAATATATTTGCTTCTCTTCTTTTTCTATTTCTGTACTTAGGAGGGAAAACTGGGTACATTCTTTATTAAGTATTCTAGGATCTAGAGCTCCTTGGTCCTCTAAACTAGGGTGGAATACCAAAGGACGTAGGAGGAAAGTCAAAAATACTACTTTAACTGAAAGCACACATAATCATGCTTTATCTTTGTAGCATTTTAAATTCTGATCTTAGTAGGGATTCAAAAGTTACAGCTAGATCACAGGCCTCAGCAATGCTGTAAAGTACTAATTTTCACCCTCAGTTTCAATTCTTTAGCCTTCAAAGGAACAAAATAAACATTTAAATATTTTAAATCTGTACAAAAGTTTAGTAGTAGTGCTATGTAGCCCAGGCTGGCTTTGAACTTACAATCCTCACCTGAATGCTAGGATTAAAGGTGTGTAGCAACATACCAGGATTAAATCTCCACCTTTAATTCAGTAAAATTTAGGCCTTTATAGCAACTAAAAATTAAGAATTTATGTTGTTAATCTTTTTGAAGAACTAAAGTTAAATAATGTTGAAACCCACAGTTTGCGTTCTAAATGCAGTAATACAACTGAAAATCATGAAAGTTATAAAACGGGTTGATTGTCCGTAGTCTCAGTTTCTATCTTCTCTAGTCCATGTCAATGCTCAAAGACACATAGAAGAAAAGGAATCAGGCGACTTCTAAGTTCATGATAATGAATTCTTTGAAAAAATGTCTAAGGAAACTCCATGATTTCACATTTAGACTAAAGAGTCCTACTAGGCACCAGCAAAGGTGTTTTCTACAGCAGACTGCTTTGTATACCCATAGCAGTCTCTAAAGTTTGTTGAACTCCAAGTGGTCTGTCAGCTAAGTTTAAACACCAACCTCACCACATATCAAACATGTAAAATTGGAGGTGTACTACACAAATATTTTGATAGAGAGAAAGAGATAAATGTTCTAGTTTGGAGATTATGCGGCAGCCTAAAATGTAAGGATACAATGGGAAAACTTGATTGGTATCCTTGCCTAACTGGAGTCTCCACTTGAAACTTCATCAACACAGAGTTAAGTCTAAAATTTCGCTACTATAGCATTATTTTCTCAGTAGTTATGACTTGCGGAAATGATTCTCTCTTGACATAAAGCACACAAGAAGAAAAAACCCACATCTAATTGGAAAAGACTAGGGCCCTTTTTTTTATCCCTTTGCACTAATAATGAATGAAAACAGAACTAAACCTAATGAAGGCACTATTGTAAACAGCAATGCATACCTTATGTGCACCCCCACCTCAAAAAGGATTTGCCCCTAGGAACTAAGAATTATACTATGGCCCTTTTGAAAAAGTAAACCAAAAAAAAAAAAAATCTTCTGAAGAAGGGAACTGAATTACGGACCCTACATATATACTGACAAAATAAACTACTTCTCATCAGTACTTTGAAATTTCCCAAACTGGAAATGCAGTAGTAGTCTTTGAAAAGCCTACTTAATCGCCATAAAGTTAAAGTAGTTAAGACATTTACCAGTGGTCTTTAAATGAGAATGTGCATGAGAATAGTCTGCCATTGGGTAGAACACAGTGCTGCTCCACGTCCACACTGCCTGTGGGTCTGGATTGGAGCCCAAACACAATTCTAAGGTCTTTTCAGGTGATGCTGAAAGCTGCAGGTGCTGGGGCTACTCTCTGAGAACCACTGGCCTAAATTATTAATGGTACATCAGCACAACCCTAACCAAAATTTTGGTCAAGATGTATGTAAACTAATGAAGAGAGAAAAATGCTTCGAAAGAACGCTGACCAATTCACCCTATTACATCAACACATCAACATCCGCTTCATGGTCTTCCTCAGTCACTTTCAAGGACAGCACCTCTTCATTTAGGAAGAGCCCACTGAGCCTCTCCTTCCGCGCCTGCCTCTGCTCCTTCAGCTGCCTCTTGCGGAAGGCCTTCTGCTGTAGCTTTCGCTGCTTGGATCGCTTCTGTTAAAGAGAGCGACAGAAGGTCAGTACAGTTTAGACACTGCTGCATGCAGCCCAGGGTTAGTGAATCTAATTCTCTGCTTTCGAAATTTTAAGTTGTTCAAATTTCTCTACAGAGTGATTCTTACACCGTTGGCTTAGTTAAGATTCTATTTTTGTGGCATTTCACTAGTGATCCTTTTAACTAGAAAAGGCTGATAATTGATTGGGCTAGCTATGAATAACAAGATACTCTGAAAAATTGCATTTTTAAGTCGAATTAGGGTGTACTGGTATCAACACAGCAAAAATAAAATACTAGGACACAAAAGTGAATATAAAATGCAGAAAACATTGCCTAAATCCCTCATGCTTATGCTTTCAAAGTACATTTTACCCTGAGGACGAGAACTTTTTCAGTGGCTGTGAAAGAATCATGCCTTCAAAATATTAGGCAAATGTTATCTTAAAAGCCTGTTAGGAACCCAGTGGATACTCAATCATCATCATTGGTAAACCAAAACCAAAAGGGAATTACCACATATCCAGTGAAATTCTTTGGCAGCTAAGGATGGCTTTGTTTCTTCCACTTTGACAAAAATAAAACTTTGACAAAAATAAAACAAAACAAAAAATAAACAAAACGAAGCTAAATGGGAAGGGATATCTTCTGATCACTAATGAGTTTCCAAAGAGATTCTCCTTTCATCTTTAAATTGGCTCAAGTTTGTGCCATTGCAAGGAACCACACTCCCATGCTAAGCCGCAGAACCATTCCATGTACAGTTTGGCTCTCTTTTACAAGTGCTCAACAATAAGGTTCAACTATGGAAGAGGAGAACAGAATTGTGGAAAGTATTATTAGAGTTTTTGATTTGTCAAGGAACAGTTAAGTCTGAAACATCAAGAAAACACTAAACACGCGCGCACGCACGCATGCACATAGACACACATGAGCGTACACCCCCCCAAGACATCGTCAGTTTGGGATCTAATAGACAGCAACACCAGCAACATAGTTCTTAGTAGTGAGTTGTAGTCTTGAGAATTAGATGTTATTTTCTTACTTCCAATATTTCTTAATGAAACGGAACATAAAAACCAGAAGACTGAAAGTAATATGGTTGTGGGTTAGCACAGCATTCAACCTGGTCAATCAAAACCAAAACCCATAGGCATCTAGACAGTGGAATGATTTTTAGTTTCCAAGAGGTTTAAGTGAAGGAGTACTTTGCTTGATATTGAATTGTTAATTTTGAATGGTACATTTTTGTATTAGACATTTTACCTTTGAATCCCGAATCCGCTCTGCTGCACTTGCAGACAGGTTGCTGTCGCTGTGTGCTCGACTCATGTTGGCACTGGAGTTTGAAGCTGAGTTTCCAACACTGGACCCACTGCTGCTTGCAGAACTGACCATGCTGGCACTGCTGCTGCTGGCGCTAGCACCGCTCACTCCACTGGTGCTTGCACAGCTAAAGTTGCTTCTCTTCCAGGCCTCCCTTGTAGGCCGCTGACGAGGGCTATGCTCCTTGATATAGTTTCTGACCTTGGGACACACAGACAAGCACTGCTAAGTATTGCACCTTGATATTCTACCCTCGAAATGCTGGGGCATATGCCCAAAGTGCTTTAAATATATAAAAGAGGTAGAATAAAAGGTCATAAGAAATATCTAAATACACAAATAAATACCAACTCAGGTACATTAATTCTGCTCAGCGTGAGCTTTAATATTAGATTCAAGGCCAGTCTTGGCTATAGATTAAGACTGTTTAAAAACAGTACCCAAGAGATGAGCAGGGACAGCATGAAGGAAGGGAAGAAAGGAAGGATTAAAACATCAGCAGTGTCCAAAACGCTATTAAAAATATAAAATATTACGTAGCAAATGTTATTATTGGCTTTCAGAATTTGAATTCTATGAAGACTGAAATGAAAAAACAACAACAAAAAAAAAGGATGTGATTATACATTTTCAAAGGTTTCCACTAAAAATTCAAGTAGATTAATGATCTTATCTCTTGATAAGTGTACATTTTCCCCTTAATTTTAGTGAGGGGAACAATGGTACCTGATTTTGAATGCTTACCATACTAGAGAAAACTAGCTGAAATGTGGGAGAGTATTACTGTTGTAAGAAATGAGAGAATTTTCACAAATGCTAAAACACAAGACATCCGAAAGAGAGAATTTAAAACATTTCTATTAGAGCATGTGCCAGAGCAAAGGTGTAGCAAAAATGCTATTTGGAAGCGATCAGAAAGGTACATCTCAAAGCACCTGTCCGTTCTCCCACCAGCGTGGCTCTTGTTGAGCAGGGCTTGGGGGTTTCCTGCAGGATCTCATGTACTCTAGGCTGGCCTTGCAGTCCTTAACTAGTCAGGAACTTCTCATCTTTCTGCTCTGCATCCCAAGGGCTAGGATCACAGGCATTTGTCACCACTCCAGGTCTAATTAGTACTTTGACTCTGACTACTCATCTGTTTTAAATTCAACACAAATCTGGACCTCAGTCTAAGCCACCCTTTAAGTGGTGAAATAAGTCTGAAGGTCTATAGAACTAAAAGCAGAGTCTAGATCTTCACTGACAGAAAACATCTTAAAACCATATGCTCTCAAATATTATTGTCATTTTTTTTCTTGGCGGTACTGGGGGTTGAACTCAGGGCTCCGCACATGCTACAGAGTACCACTGAGCTACGACTCTTACCTCAGCCATCATTTTCTTTCTAATGTTACATTTCTCTGCAGTGATTCTGCTCCTGAGAGCCTATGTGTACACATACGATTTCATAAGCCTATACTTTATAAGATGGTGGCATCCTCAGTGGATAAACAATCTCTATTTACTTTACGTACCTGCTTCAGTTTTTCATCTGTGAGACAGTTAAGTTCAATAATGAACTCACTGTCTGTAGGGGAGATCTGAGCAGAAGGATCAATGATTTTAATAATGTCAAGTTGCTCCCGAAGGCCCATCTCAGTACTGACTTTTCGGCTCAGATACTCAATATATTCCACCTATGTGAAGAAGAAGTACAACAAACAATGCCAGTGTTAAACCCTGACTTTTGCTATATGAATTATGACACATTTTAGACATTAGAAGAATTGTCTTGTCCAGGGCTCCAATGAAGAAGCAACCACTGAACAAGAAAGTTGATTGTTCCTTAAGATCATTGCTAAGATAATTTCACTTGTTTAATGGAAAAAAGTTGAAACTCAATTTTAGACTTATTAACCAATTCACATAACTCAGTGGCTATAAAGAGGTAATAAAGGGGGCTTCACATCTTCTCTCCAGCTAAGTTCTATTCCACGTACACTTTTAATGTCAACATCCAAGACTGTCAACATATTTACCTGTTCATCATTTGTCATTGCACTCCAAGCAAGCTCATCTAGATTCCGGTGCTTGTTTTTCTTTTTAGAAACCAAGCAAGGTGAACTTGGAATACTGGGTATGACATCAGAAAGTACATCGCTTCCACTGGCAATGTCACTGCCTGGTAACTTATAAAAGGAACAAAGATAGGGGTTAAGAACATTAAACACTGCAAGCTGCATTTTAAACATAGTTACACATTTTATACATCAATTACAAGTTACTTAAGCAAGGCATGGTTGGTACACATGCCTGCAATACACAGGAAGTAGAATGACGACGACAAGTAGTCTAAGGACAGCCAGAGCTAAATAACCAGCCTCAGGTCACCCTCGCTTACAGAAGATCATGAGTCAAAAATAAAATAAAATTTACTTCAATAAAAGACTAATTATCTAATCAGAGAATCTTTCCAGTGAGAAAGATTCTAATACGGAACCATACCTATTTTACACAAAACATCAATGTCAGGATATTTTCTTTGAAGTTTCCCACAAAAACGAACTTTCTAAAAAGCATGAATCATAACTGAGAATTACTAACCTGCTGGTCTAAGTTTAAATAATAAATAAGGTTTTGAATTTATAACCACACTATTATCAGGCCATAGAGCTTGAGCAAGCAGGAGTTTGTAATCACAGGAGACCCAAATGATCCACCACTTACTGGTGTGTTTCAAGATACAGAATTTCATGAATCCTCCAATGCACAGTAACAATAAGAACAACGAAGTCTTTTAAAATGTGCTGTTAATATGAAGCAAAAACTCAACAAAGATTAGAAAAGGAAATGAGAAAGTGGAAGACAATGTATAGACAAAGGAGGAGAAAAACTACACTTAAAACACAGAAAAATTTGATCAACTTCTGGTTTCTGCCTACATGCACCCAGAGCTGAATGGATCCCACAGTTCTCTGTACCCAAATCCCGTGGGGGAGAGAGCTGGACCCTCAGAAGTGCTGACAATCCTGAGAGCTCAGGGAGACAAATACTTCTACCCACATTTGTGACCCAAGCAGAACCTGCCTAGTGCCATCTACGCCCTCTGGACACAGGAACCTAGCAGCAGTCAGGGGCAGGACCCTTGCAATTTTTGCCTGCACCTGGAGCTGAACCACTCCCACAGCCCTCTATAACTAAATCCCTTGGGGGAGAGAGCAGGAATTTCAGGAGTGCAAACAATCCAGAGACCTCAGGGGAAACCAATTCTGCTCACATTCCTGGCCCAAGAGGAACCTGCCTAGTAGCCCCTGGAACCTAGGAGCAATAGCAGCTGGAAACTTCGTCTCCTGGAGTTTTCCAAGCCTTGAGGCTTCAGGTCACACAAATCCAGGAGCAATTTATCTGTTCCCGGATCTGGCTAAAAAAAAAAAAAAATTCTCCAGGAGTGCTGACACAGAGGCCTACAGCAGGGTCAAGTCACCTTCAGAGGCAGCAAAACAAGCTAACACCAGAGACAACTGATGGCAAGAGGCAAGCAAGGAGACTAAGCAAGAGAAACCAAGACTACTTGACATCATCAGAGCCCAGTTCTTCTACCAAAGCAAATACTGCTTTGCACCAGAAAAGTAAGATTTGGATTTAAAATCACATTTCATGATGATGATAGAAGACTTTAGACCCCATATGTACAACAATGCCAAGCAACCAGAGCTTCCAGGGACTAAGCCACTACCTAAAAACTATACATGGACTGACCCTGGACTCTGACCTCATAGGTAGCAATGAATATCCTAGTAAGAGCACCAGTGGAAGGGGAAGCCCTGGGTCCTGCTAATACTGAACCCCAGTGAACTAGACTGTTGGGGGAGGGGCGGCAATGGGGGAGGTGGGAGGAACACCCATAAGGAAGGGGAGGGGGGGAGGGGGATGTTTGCCCGGAAACCGGGAAAGGGAATAACACTTTCGAAATGTATATAAGAAATACTCAAGTTAATAAAAAAAAAAAAAAAGAAGAAGGATATAAATAACTCCCTTAAAGAAATACAGGACAACACAGGTAAACAAGTAGAAGACCTTAAAGAGGAAACACAAAAATCCCTTAAAGAATTACAGGAACGCACAGCCAAACAGTTGAAGGAATTCAACAAAACCATCCAGGATTTAAAAATGGAAATAGTGCAGATGATATGATAGTATATTTAAGGGATCCCAAAAGTTCCACCACAGAACTACTAAACTTGATAAACACCTTCAACAACGTGGCTAGGTATAAAATTAACTCAAATAAATCAGTAGCCTTCCTCTACACAAAAGAGAAACAAGCCGAGAAAGAAATTAGGGAAACGAAACCCTTCATAATAGACCCAAATAATATAAAGTACCTCGGTGTGACTTTAACTAAGCAAGTAAAAGATCTGTACAATAAGAACTTCAAGCCTCTGAAGAAAGAAATTGAAGAAGACCTCACAAGATGGAAAGATCTCCCATGCTCATGGATTGGCAGGATTAATATAGTAAAAATGGCCATTCTACCAAAAGTGATCTGCAGATTCAATGCAATCCCCATCAAAATACCAATCAATTCTTCAGAGAGTTAGACAGAACAATTTGCAAATTCATCTGGAATAACAAAAAACCCAGGATAGCTAAAACTATCCTCAACAATAAAAGGAGTTCTGGTGGAATCACTATCCCTGAACCCAAGCAGTATTACAGAGCAATAGTGATGAAAACTGTATGGTATTGGTACAGAGACAGACAGATAGACCAATGGAATAGAATTGAAGACCCAGAAATGAACCCACACACCTATGGTCACTTGATTTTTGACAAAGGAGCCAAAACCATCCAATGGAAAAAAGATAGTATTTTCAGCAAATGGTGCTGGTTCAACTGGAGGTCAACATGTAGAAGAATGCAGGTCGATCCATGCTTATCACCCTGTACAAAGCTTAAGTCCAAGTGGATCAAGAACCTCCACATCAAACCAGATACACTCAAACTAATAGAAGAAAAAGTGGGGAAGCATCTCGAACACATGGGCACTGGAGGAAATTTCCTGAACAAAACAATGTCTTATGCTCTAAGATCAAGAATCAACAAATGGGACCTCATAAAACTGCAAAGCTTTTGTAAGGCAAAGGACACTGTGGTTAGGACAAAATGGCAACCAACAGATTGGGAAAAGATCTTTACCAATCCTACAACAGATAGAGGGCTTATATCCAAAATATACAAAGAACTCAAGAAGTTAGACCACAGGGAGACAAATAAACCTATTAAAAAATGGGGTTCAGAGCTAAACAAAGAATTCACAGCTGAGGAATGCCGAATGGCCGAGAAACACCTAAAGAAATGTTCAACATCTTTAGTCATAAGGGAAATGTAAATCAAAACAACCCTGAGATTTCACCTCACACCAGTCAGAATGGCTAAGATCAAAAACTCAGGTGACAGCAAATGCTGGCAAGGATGTGGAGAAAGAGGAACACTCCTCCATTGTTGGTGGGATTGCAGACTGGTACAACCATTCTGGAAATCAGTCTGGAGGTTCCTCAGAAAATTGGACATTGAATTACCTGAGGACCCAGCTATACCTCTCTTGCGCATATACCCAAAAGATGCCCCAACATATAAAAAAGACACGTGCTCCACTATGTTCATAGCAGCCTTATTTATAATAGCCAGAAGCTGGAAAGAACCCACATGCCCTTCAACAGAGGAATGGATACAATGGAATATTACTCAGCTATCAAAAACAATGACTTCATGAAATTCATAGGCAAATGGTTGGAACTGGAAAATATCATCCTGAGTGAGGTAACCCAATGACAGAAAAACACATATGGTATGCACTCATTGATAAGTGGCTATTAGCCCAAATGCTTGAATTACCCTAGATGCACAGAACACATGAAACTCCAGACGGATGATCAAAATGTCAATGCTTCACTCCTTCTTTAAAAGGGGAACAAGAATACCCTTGGCAGGGAATAGAGAGGCAAAGATTAAAACAGAGAGTGAAGGAACACCCATTCAGAGCCTGCCCCACATGTGGCCCATACATATACAGCCACCCAATTAGACAAGATGGATGAAACAAAGAAGTGCAGGCCGACAGGAGCCAGATGTAGATCTCTCCTGAGAGACACAACCAGAATACAGCAAATACAGAGGCGAATGCCAGCAGTAAACCACTGAACTGAGAACAGGAACCCCGTTGAAGGAATCAGAGAAAGAACTGGAAGAGCTAGAAAGGGCTCGAGACCACATATGAACAACAATGCCAAGCAACCAGAGCTTCCAGGGACTAAGCCACTACCTAAAGACTATACATGGACTGACCCTGGGCTCCAACCTCATAGGTAGCAATGAATATCCTAGTAAGAGCACCAGTGGAAGGGGAAGCCCTTGGTCCTGCCGAGACTGAACCCCCAGTGAACTAGACTGTTGGGCGGAGGCGGTAATGAGGGGATGATGGGGAGGAACACCCATAAAGAAGGGAGGGGGGAAGGGTTAGGGGATGTTGGCCCTGAAACTGCGAAGGGAATAACAATCGAAATGTAAATAAAATACTCAAGTTAATATAGAAAAAAAAAAGAACTAATACGTTAAATTTTGAAAAAAAAATGGAAATAGAAACAATAAAGAAGCACAAACGGAGACAACCCTGGAGATAGAAAACCTAGGGAAGAGATAAGGATTCATAGATGCAAGCATCACCAACAGAATAGAAGAGATAGAAGAGAGAATCTCAGGGGAAGCAGAGACTTTAGAAAACATCTACACAACCATCAAAGATAATACAAAATGCAAAAAGTTCCTAGCCCAAAACATCCAGGAAATCCAGAACACAATGAGAAGATCAAACCTAAGGATAATAGGTATAGAAGAGAGTGAAGACTCCAACTTAAAGAGCCAGTAAATATCTTCAACAAAATTATAGAAGAAAACTTCCCTAATCTAAAGAAAGAGATGCCCATAAACATACAAGACGCCTACAGAACTCCTAATAGATTGGACCAGAAAAGAAATTCCTCCCGTCACATAATAGTCAAAACACCAAATGCACAAAACAAAGAAAGAATATTAAAAGCAGTAAGGGAATAAGGTCAAGTGACATATAAAGGCAGACCTATCAGAATCACACCAGACTTCTCACCAGAGATTGCAAAAGCCAGAAGATCCTGGACAGATGTCATACAGAACCTAAGAGAACACAAATGCCAGCCCAAGCTACTATATCCAGAAAAACTCTCAATTAACATAGATGGAGAAACCAAGATATTCCATGACAAAACCAAATTTACACAGTATCTTTCTACAAATCCAGCCCTACAAAGGATAATAGATGGAAAACTCCAATACAAGGAGAGAAACTACACCCTAGAAAAAGCAAGAAGTAATCTTGCAACGAAACCAAAAGAAAAGAGACACAAAAACATAATTCCACCTCTAACAACAAAAATAACAGGAAACAACAATCAGTATTCCTTAATATCTCTCAACATCAATGTACTCAATTCCCTAATAAAAAGACATAGACTAATAGACTGGATACATAAAGAGGATCCAGCATTTTGCTGACTACAGGAAACACACCTCAGTGACAAGGACTACTACCTCAGAGTAAAAGACTGGAAAACAAGTTTCCAAGCAAATGGTCAGAAGAAGCAAGCTGGAGTAGCCATTCTAATATCAAATAAAATCAACTTTCAACCAAAAGTTATCAAAAAAGATAAGGAAGTACACTTCATATTCATCAAAGGAAAAATTCACCAAGATGAACTCTCAATCCTAAATATCTATGCTCCAAATGCAAGGGCACCTACATACATAAAAGAAACCTTACTAAAGATCAAAGCACACATTGCACCTCACACAATAACAGTAGGAGATTTCAACACCCCACTCTCATCAATGGACAGATCATGGAAACAGAAATTAAACAGAGACGTAGACAGACTAAGAGAAGTCATGAACCAAATGAACTTAACAGATATTTATAGAACATTCTATCCTAAAACAAAAGGATATACCTTCTTCTCACCACCTCATGGTACTTTCTCCAAAATTTACCGTATAGTTGGTCATAAAACAGGCCTCAACAGATACAAGAAGATAGAAATAATCCCATGCATCCATTTTGGAAGGTAACACAATATCATCCATGTACAACTGAACAATGTAGCATGTGCCAGATATTAAAAACAGAGACAGGCAGATCTTTGGGGCTCACTGGCCTGTCAGCCTAGTTTAACTGATGAATTTCAGGTCAGTAAGAGATCCTTTGTCAAAAAATGCAGATGATATTCCTGAGTATAACACCTGAGATTGGACTCTGGGTTCTACATGCATGCCCCCCCCCACACAGTCAAACGATCATGAACACACACACAAACATACACTAAAAATACCTATACTTGGGCTGAAAAGATTGCTTGGTTATTGAAAACACTTGTTGCTCTTGCAGAGGACCTGGGTTTGATTCTTAGCACCCGTATGATGGTTTACAACCATCTGGAGCTCCAGTTCCAGGGGTTCTGATGCCCTCTTTTGACTTGCAAGGACACCAAGCATGCACGTGGTAAACAGACTTACACGCAAAACATTAATAAACATAAACTCAATAAATCCAAAAAATATAAAAATACCTATAGTTTCAAAATTTAAGAAAATTTTCTTTTAATTTCTGGAGCCTGTTTGTTGGGGGGGTCAAGGTATATGATACACACTTAATTTTCGTCTTTGGGTTTGTATTTGTTGTGGGAGATGAGGCAGTATAAAAAAATAATGGAGAGTAGTTTTGATAATAGGAAGTTAAAAACACCCTAGAATGAATACATACTATGTACGTACATAATACATACACACATTCATTCATTCATTTATTTATTTGAGACAAAATCTCAAGCTAGGTATCAGGCTAGGTGGAGCTCTCAATATGTAGCCCAAGCTGCCTTGTTCCTCCTGCCTCAGCCTCCTAAATACTGCAGCTACAGGGATGTAGCATCATGCTAGCTGATATTATGTAAGTTAATTAATTTACGTTGATCAGACTCTTCAGCCAAAAAAGTGCTGAGCTTTTTTTTTCATGTCCCCAACCTGAGAAGCTTAGAAAACACAAGTGACACTTGGTAAAATGTATTTTGTTTTTCTATTCTTTGCCATGGTTTCTGATCACTTAAAAGATAGTAAAAGCCCTTAGAGAATGTGTCCTATGTTGCTAAATTGATTTGCTTATTTTTTACAAGGTAGTGCTTAATGACATCAGAGAGAAAGGAAAAGATATTTGGGAAAGAAAAATAATTCAGTAAAACCATAGATCACAAGAACACGGGATAAGGTTAAGAAAACGACATAAATAATAATAATAATAATAATAATAATAATAATAATAATAATAATAATAATAAAAGATCCCAGGAGTGATGGAGCATGCCTTTAATCCTGGCCCTTGGGAGGCAGAGGTGCAGAGGCACAGAGGCAGGAGGATCTCTGTGATTTTTGAGGCCAAGCTGGTTTTCACAGCAAACTCCAGGACAGTCAGTACTATGCACACAGATCCTGTAGATCAAGGCAGGCAGGCAGGCAGGCAGGCAGGCAGGCAGGCAGGCAGGCAGGCAGGCAGGCAGGCAGGGTAAAAAAAGAAAGAAGGAAGTAAAGAAAATTAGTGCTGAGAATGTGCACAATACAAGAACTAGAAGCACTCCTGTGGCATGTAAGAGTAGACACAAAACGGTTTCTAAGTGACAGAACTTGAGTAAACAAACAACAAAGGTCAGCACTAGACATGAAGATTTTGTTGTAATCTCACAAACACTCTGATACACATAAACAGAAAACATGGATGGATGAGAAAGTTTTGAAGAAATAAAATGATTTATATATAAGTTGTTTAGGAGCACTCAGTGCATCACTGACTCCTGATGAAGACTAGCTTCCTTGAGATTCTGCTTCTAGGACTTACTCAGCACAATGGACCATACCCCCAGAATATAAATAAACCCTTCCTTAAGAAAAAAAGACCTATCTGATAAATAGTTACTAAGGAGTCAAATATTAAGGCTAATGGAAAATATTTCACAATTACATAAGCTACCCAGGATAGTATACTTTAAACTTTTCAAGTGTTAACCAATTCTTCTAGCTTAACACACTTATTCCCACAAATAATGCTATTCAAAGAAATTCATTTAAGTGGTGACCAAATTCAAAATTGAACACAAGTACAGTGTTTTCAAATATGCCAGGCAATCTGGTCTGTAATGTACTATGAAATAAGACAGCAATCTGGATGTGGACAGCAGGGAAATGGGGTGTGTACAAATATTCTTTTGAATAGACAACAGTCATTGTTCACTATATTTTGTTATGTCACAAAGGCTCATGTACTTTGTCCATGGAACCACTATAATTTGAAGTAGCATCAGGGATCAAGGACTCAGCCTCAGATAATGGGGTACCATGGCATAACAAGGTCATTCAAGTGAAAACGCCAAGTAGTCGATTGAACATAAGGGGCTACAGTAGCAATTGTACAGCCCAATTAATTGTATTAGCTCCTATATATCAGGCCAGCAATTTCCCACTTTATAATTGATAGAGTGTTTCAGAAAAAAAAATGCTTAATGAGTTCTATCCTATATTTTTCGTAGACTGTATTCAGTATCTTTCTACCATAATCAGTAGCTGTGACACATGGAGAGAATTAAATCAAACCTCTGCCATATTTTCTGCAAGATAAAGCAGAATTCTGGGAGTAACCTCATTTCTATAACAGCTGATGTGTAATTTCAGATTGCGCTTCTTGATTTAAAGTGTGACAGCATTATTACTCACTCTTTGCATCCTCTAAGCTTTCCTGCTCAACAAGAGATGATGTCTGAAAGTATGACTAGTCAAATATAACTTTCCAAAGAATAGGTGAATCACTTATGTTAACTAGGGTAGCACCGAAACATTTGCCCAAAAGTTTAAATAGAGGCAGATTTTAACCCTGACAGTGGATGATGTTTAACCTCTAGCTTCAATGATTTTGCTCTATTAATCCTAACAATAAGTTGCAATCATTATCTGGCATGATTTACTTAATATTAGTTAATACTTGATAATACTTAAAAGTAATTAATAATATCTCACAAGGTAAGGAAGCATTTCAAACTTCCTTACATATTTAAATGTTAAATATCCATGGGAACAGATTACCTATACTCCAACACAAGTAGGAAATCTGGCTGTAGAGTTGGCTCAGCAACTAAGAGTCCTTGTTGCTCTTGCAAGTGGATTTCTGGGGGGAGGAAAGCAGTAGCTAATCTAAAAGGCAAGATCTTAGTCTTTGGATGAAGTAGCATCTTAGCATTTACAGTGCTTTAATCAGTAAATGCATAAGTAATGTCAGGAAACACCTCCCTTGGAGAATATTCCATAGTATTTTCTCATTTGACATATAATGCCTTTTATCATCTACATAACACCTTTATGATTACATATATCCATAGTATTAGATGGGCTACAACTTATGAACGTGCTTTCCTTGTTTACATTTGCTTGCTTGCTTATTTCTTTCTTTATTTGATATGTTGGGGGAACAGGGTCTCACTATGTATTCCTGGCTGGTATGAAATTCACTGTCTAGGGCAGGCTGATCTTGAACTCGCAGATATCCACTTACCTTCACACCCTCAGTGCTAGGATTAAATATGTGTGTCACCATGCCTAAGTCTTTCTAGGGGACCCAAATCACCCTAATAAACAAACCTCTAACAGGCTGTAAATCTTGTTTGTCAAATTGGCTGGATAAGGAGGCAAAACTTTAGGTACTTTTGTGAGAGAATTTCTTTTTTGGATCATTTAAAATGGGAAGACCCACCCTAAATGTGGATGGCAGTCCAGATACCAAAGAAAGAAAAATTTAAAAGCTAAAAGGAAGCTTTCTTCTTACCTTTCTTTTTTCCCTTTTACTGGCAACTTTATTTACTCTGTTGCAGTTTCTACTGCTCTGTTCTCTGCTGATATCCGAAGCCAGTTTTGGGTTTCCAACATGGGCTGAAGACTACTGGCTCTCCACAAACTCTCTAGACCTGAAGCACTAGATTGAAACTACTGAGACACCCAGCTTCATGCATTGGGCAACTACAAAGTTTTCAACCTCCCCATTGTGAGACGACAAGTGTTGGACTACCCAGGCCACACCATGTAAGCCAACCTAATAAGTCTCCATTTAGTATGTATTTATTCTATTTGTTCTTTGCTTCCAGCAAACCCTGACTAATACACAGACACAAGAAATTTAGAGACCAGTTTCCCTTACAATTATGAATATAAATTTCCTTAACAGAATACTATAAAACTACACTCACGATTAGTTTAAAGGGACTAAATACTGTGAAACGTTAGGGCTTATTTCAGAGCTATAAAGATGATTAAACAGGAAAAGCAATCAATGTAATAGCATCAAGTTTATTAAAAGATCAACTTTAATCATTCTATTAATAGAATGAAGAAATCATCTAACATTTCAATAAATACAGAAAAAAATTTGACAAAACCACTTTCGTGATAAAAAGATTATACTGACTATACTAGCGATAGAATGAAAATTCCTTTTTGATATATAGCATTTACTGAAAAAATCTACTTTTATCATTATATTAAATGGCAAAAGACTGAAAGTACTCTTCCTAAGAACAGGGGAAACCCAGTAAGCTTTCTCCAATGATGTTATTACCTTTTCTACTTTTTTTTCAGGTAGAAGGATACCCAGGGTCCCACTGCCTACCCAAGGCTGGCTCCCAGCTCCCTCAGTGTCCTGAGTGATGGGGTTATAGGCATGCATCATCATTACTAGGGCCACTTCAAACGTTTTAAGATTAAAACACTTTAATGATCTAGGTAGAATGAACAGCAAGAAATAGACTGGAAGGAAAGAGAAAATCATTCACTGAAAACATGATCTTAAAACACAGATGAATCCACACAGGAGGGAAAACGCAACGCTAGCAAACAAGTTATGAACCAAATGGATTTAACAGATATTTATAGAACATTTCATCCTAAAACAAAAGGATATACCTTCTTTTCAGCACATCATGGAACCTTTTCTGAAATTGACCATATAATCGGTCACAAAACAGGCTTCAACAGATACAGGAAGATTGAAATAATCCCATGCGTCCTATCAGATCACCATGCACTAAGACTGGTCTTCAATAACAACAATAATGACAGAAAGCCCACATATACATGGAAGTTGAACAATGCTCTACTCAATGACAACTTGATCAAAGAAGAAATAAAGAAAGAAATTAAAGACTGATATAGCTGTTTCCTGAGAGGCTCTGCCAGGGCATGACAAATACAGAGGAAGATGTTTGCAGGTAACCACTGAACTGACAACGGGGTCCCCATTGGAGGAGTTAGAGAAAGGACTGAAGGAGTTGAAGGGGTTTTCAACCCCATAAGAACAACAATACCAACCAACCAGAGCTCCCAGGGACTAAACCACTACCCAAAGTGTACACAAGGACAGACCCATGGCTTCAACTGCATATGTAGCAGAGGATGGCCTTGTTGGGCATCAATGGAAGGAGAAGCCCTTGGTCCTGCCAAGGCTGGACCCCCCCAGTGTAGGGGAATGTCAGGGTAGGGAAGCAGGAAGGGTGGGTGGTTGGGTGGGGGAAAAGGGATAACATTTGAAATGTAAATTTAAAAAAATTGAAGAAAGAAAAAAGCAGGGAAAAACTTACCTGCCATTTTTACTTATACAATAGTGATGTTGATGGGAGGGACCTTACCTGCCATTCAAATTCACTATCTGACCAATCCCAATATGTGCTGATAGAAGAGGAGACATCACTACAGACACTTCCCTCAGGGAACAAGTCAAAAGAAGTGAAGTCTTGATCATCTAAGAGGGAATAGCAATCATCTTGATCTCCAACAGAAACTGAAGAGAAGAGCTCCTCACTACATTCTGAGCTTGCGACACTCGTACCACACGAAGTGAGGTTCCACCTTCAAAAGCACCAGAGAAATCACATAAGGAATCACAGAATTCACACAATTTAAAGACATTAACAAAACCCACTTGCAAGAAAGATCTTTTGTAGTATGAGGGTAGTGGGGTTATTTCTTAGAGTCTTTACCCTTTAAAATTATACTAAGGGATGGCTCAGTTACTGTGAGGACTGTATGAGAATGGAAAATATAGCACATATAGAAAACTCTCAGTACATAGCAGTTATTACCATTACTGAAAATGAGGTGACCCATTTCAGGCCAGATAAAGGAATGCAAAGTGGAGATAAGTTCAAGTACCTCTTAAAAAATAGTTATTTATTTACTTTATACCTCGACTGTAGTAGTTCCCCCACCCATTCATCCTCCATTTCATTTTCAGAAAGCAAAAAGGTTCCTCTTAATTTAAACAATCCCTTCTTTTTCTGTGTGCTTCATGTGTGCAGGTGCCCACTGAAGACAGATGATGATGTCAGACATCTGGAACTAGAGCTACAGGCCACTGTTAGCCACCTGAGTTAACTGACTTAGGTCCTGGGAGCTCAACTCAGGTTATCTGGAAGAGCAGCAAGTTCTTGTAAGCACTGACCCATTTCTCTGGCCCTGTAAATAACTTTTACCAACGTTAAATAATCTCACTATAAAAAATGTAGGGATAAGAAATGAATGAAGGGCTGGAGAGATGCCCAGCGGTTAAGAGTACTAGATGCTCTTCCTGAGGTCCTGAGTTCAATTCCCAATAAGTGCATGGTGGCTCATAACAATCTATAATGCAATCTGGTGTCCTCTTCGGGCCTGTAGGCATCCATGCAAGCAGAACACTGTATACATAATGAATACATATGAAAAATAAAGAGATGAGTGTATAAGATTAACATATTAAGTCCACTGTCTGGCAATACCTACTACATAGCTTCTTGGTACCTTTTCCCATGTGCTCATATAGTTTAGTATCTTGCTTTCACTTAGCATTCACTAGATACTGAACGTTTTAAGTAAATGCAATTATCTTATCTGACATGTTTGGGGACTGGGTATGTTTTAATAGTTTAACGATTTCAAATTTCAGGAATATCTTTGTGTGTGTGTGTGTGTGTGTGTGTGTGTGTGTGTGTGTGTGTGTGTGTGTGTGTGTGTGTTGGATATGAAACCTAAGTCTAAATATAAAACCAATTTCTATGGGACTGTTCTTGCAGTGGATCCGCTTCAACTGCCAACACCTACATGGCAGTTCACAATCATCTGTAACTCTTTCCGGAGGGTCAAACACAATCTTTCAGTCTTTGCAAGCATCAGGCATGCCCATGGTACACAGACATACATGTATGTAAAACCAACTATTTTTACATGCACTCTATACACATAATCTGAATGTCGTCCTGGGAACTATATATTTAATATGTCGTGTGTGTGTGTGTGTGTGTGTGTGTGTGTGTGTGTGTGTGTGTGTGTGTGTGTTTAAGTCACAGAACAAGTTGCAGGAGTTGGTTCTCTCCTTCCACCATGTGGGTCCCTGGGACAGAAGTCAGGTCATTAGACTTGGCTGCTGGTTAAGTGCCTCTACCTGTGCAGCCATATACAGTCGTTCTCAGTTTTTTAAGACAGGGATTCTCTATGTTGCTCTGGCTCTCCTGAAACTTACTCTATAGACCAGAATGGCCTTGAATTCAGATACCCACCAGCTGACCTGAGTTCACCATCCCTGGAAACCATACAAAGGTGGAAGAAGAGAGCTAACTCCACAAAGGTTTCCCGTGACGTCCATGGCATCTATGCCCTACACACACACACACACACACACACACACACACAGAGAGAGAGAGAGAGAGAGAGAGAGAGAGAGAGAGAGAGTCTGACTATACATACACAATAATAATGGATAAACTGTAAAAAATAGTTTTTGTTTAATTTGTTTAAAAGTGTGCATCTGGCCAGGTATGGTGGAGCAAGCCTTAAAACCACTCAGGAAGCAGATGCAGGTAGATCTCTATGGACTCAAGCCTAGCCTGGTATACAGCAATTTCTAGGCCAACCAGGACTACATATTGAGACCCTGCTTCAGAAAAACAAAGAAAAAATACGTATTGGGCATTTTTCTATTATTTGTGCTAGTGTTTCATTACTATTTTGTGTGTATTTCAGACATTCAAGGATATATAGCATTTTGTCACTAGTATATATTACAGGAGGGGTTTGGTGCGTTAAGACTATCTTGCAGTACAGTGATCTTTTTTCTTTTGTAAATTTTCACCAGTTTTATAACATTGGTCATTAAGATCCCGCATAAACACAAACTGCCTTGCTAGTAACATAGGAAACTAATCCTTAAAATAATAATTACTATTTCCAGTACTAATAAGCCCCTGGAATAATGACTTTCTGAAGAAAAGTCTATTATTAGGTTGCACCTCATCTTTCATTAAACCCAGCTTTTCTTGAATTATGTAACTTTGAACAATTTCTTATCTGTTTTGTACAGCTACCCTTAAATATAACAGCCCATGACTTACAAAACGTAGGAAATAAAAATTGCATGGTATATTATCCTTTGAAGTAAAGGTAAAATATTTTAAAGCACTGAAACAGAAATGCTAATTTAGTTCCCTAAATAAAAGAGCAGACATCAATAAACTTACTTAAATACAGAACTCATCTAAAAATTTTAGAACACTTTGCTGTTGGGTGTTGTTTGTGTGTGTATGTTTGGGGGAGGGGATTCATGCATGTATATATGTGTGTTTATACCAGCATATTACCTTGTTCAGTTCTCAGGTACCATACACTTTTGTTTTGAGACAGGCTCTCACTGGCTAGAACTTACCAAGTAGTTTAGGATGACTGGCTAGAGAGTCCCAGGAATCCATACATGTCCCTCTCCTAGCACTGGGATTATAAGGCATGCTGTGTTACCAATTCTGAGAACTGAACTCTGCCAGTCCTTTCCCAACTAAGCTATTTCCCCAGACCCTAGAACATTTTCTGATATTACTTAGTTTTATCATATGGTTAGTAGGTAGATAATATTCTCATTAGGAAAAAAAAATACTAGGGCTGGGGAAACAGCTCTGTACATAAGTTGCCTGGAGTTGCAATGTGAGCACCCGAGTTTAGCTCCAGCACCCATGTAAGAACGACTGACGTAACAGTGTGAGGGAATACTTCCTGTGATGGGCAAGTGGAGACAGAAGGATCCTGTCTTGCTGGTCAGCTGGTCTAACCAGATCAGAGTGCTCTCGGCTCAGTGAGAGATTCTGTCTCAAAATAATAAGTTAGGTGCTGGAAAGGTGGCTTAGTGGTCACTCTCACAGAAGACACAGGTTCAGTTCCCAGCACCCACATGGCAGCTCACAACCATCTGTAACTCCAGTTCCAGGGGTTCTGGCACTTTCTTCTGGACATCATGAGTACCACATGTATGTGGTACAGACATACATGTAACATGTAGGCAAAACACATGTACAGAAAATAAATACAGATTTTAAAAATAAGGTGGGGAATAACTGAGAAAGATCCTTGACATGAATCCTTGCATACCCATGAATATACACACATATATGAACAAATAGAGACTAATAATAGTACACAACCCAGAGGAATTAACCTCATCACCAGGTCTAGCAATAAAGATTCTAAATAGCAATTAGAAGTTATGTCCTGGGTGTAGCAGTAGACTGGGCAAACTATTTTTTCTTGTCTTCAAATTCCACGTGACTCCATACCAGTCTCTACCTTTAATTCATTAGTCATTTAACAATTATTCTTAGTCAGTAACATCTTGGTGCCAAATACTATCTTCAGTGATGGGAGAAGCTGCAACTAACCTTTTTTATTATTATTATTAGAATTGGCTTTTAGCTTGCAAAACTCCTGTGGAATCCTTTGCCTCCTTGTGAAATAATGACATTCTTCACAAAAAGCCTGTCCCACTTACGAACCTAACTAGTCAATCACTGACAAGAATCAGGCATTTGTGTGCTTTTGCACTCTCTCAGTGTTCCTCGGGTTTTCAGATTTGGGAGTGTATATCGAGGCTTGGATACACTCAGATGTGGCTGCCTTTTTGCTCAGCAGTAAGTGAACAGGATTCACAGCTGAAACAAAAATTGCCAAAAAAAAGAAAAATAGTACCTTTTCCTGTCAAAGATTTTAAATTCATATATCTAGTGTCACTTACAAACACAATTCTTATATCTTTAAGTAATGCAGAAAAAATGGATAAAAATACTTTTATTCATTTCTAGCATTTGATACGAAGTTCATCCCTTGGACTCAGTAATTCCGCTTCTAGAATTCTACTTCCCTCAAATAGAAATTTTGAAACTAAAAGATGTATTAAATTATGTACAAATAATATTATTTTTAAAAAATAAAGTAAAAAAAATAAAGTAAATAAAATTAAATGTCCCTTGAAGAATAACCAGTTTATGTCAACAATCGTATTTTCAAATCACTTATCAAAAATGAAAGAGCGGGCTGGGGAGGTATCTCAATGGTTAAAGCATTTGTAACACATGCCCAAGGGCCAGAATCTGAATCCCAGAACCCATGAAACTATGCAAGTGAGCATCACTGTCCACCAGAAACTCCAAACCCCAGGACAAGCTGGCAAGACAAAATTAGCTGAATGGGCAAACCAAGGCTTCATGAGAGATCCTGCCTGAATGAACAAGGTGGAAAGCAGACAAAACCACCAGGGATATCACTTGGGTGTACTCCCACAAACAGGTACTAACATACAAAAACACACATAAACTTGCACACATACTCATGAGAAAGAACAGGAATGTACAGAACCACATAATTATAATAGTTCGAAATAATACATATAACCTGACACTGTTTCATTATATAGGTTGAATATCTCTAATCTAAAATCCAAACTTTACAGTGTCCCCAAATCCAAAACATTTTGCAGGCAAGTTTATATAGAGTCATCTCTCCAGTCCAAGCCCTTATATTATATCTTAGTCCATTAAGGCTGCCAAACATCACATTTCTAACTACAACCATAAAATTACTCATAAAGGAGACTTTCCCTAAAACTTTGAGAGAAAAATGTTAATAAAAATCTCAATATTTATGATGATTGACTTTAACAGTTCAACAAGTATTGTTCAAATGTTAGTTAAAATATAGTAAAGCTAATAGCATTTCTTCCCAAGGCTGTTCCAGAGTGTATATGAACTAAAGACTTAGTTATTTTCAGAAGCAACATGGTGTGTTCCAGGCCAGCTTGGGCTATAGCACAAAACTATGTCAAATATAAAATTACAAAATGTTCAAATTCAGAAAAGAGCTAGGTATGGCGGTGTTGAGGAAGCAGAGTTAGGAGGATCAAGAGAAGTCCCAAACCAGCTTGGTCTTCACAGTGAGTTCCAGGCCACTTAGGATCATAGAATGAGACTGTTTAAAAAACAAACAAACAAACAAAAAAACAAACAAAGAGGCCTATTGAGATGGCACTCTAGAACAATCTTTAGTTCTGTAGAAACTGAGTAACTGATGTCTCTGATACCTCTTTTCATATCCTGCCAAACAGGTGTGAAAAGTAAGATCATGTCCTCACCTGTATACTTTTCCCAATGGTTCATGTCAATGTACATATTCTCTTGAAAGAACCAACTACATTATCCTCTTTAATCTCATATTTTAGTCACAAGACGTACCAATATTGTTAGGAAGGAAGCAAGAGATAGAAAGGCAGGTCAACAAAACCTCTATTTACAACAGAAAAACCTCAGCAAAAGAAAATGCCTTCAACTCACGTATGTATTTAACACTGCCATTTTGCTTAGACGTCTACTCACATTTGACTTACAAAAATGTATTCTACTTTTCCAAAATTCCAGACAAGACTAATCACATCATATGATATACTCACAGCAAAGGGTAAGTATTTCTAAGATGGAATCTAGAAACTTAACTCCTGGGCTCTAGTGACCTTCCTAATTTGGCACCCCAAGTAATACAGGACCATATGTGTGTGCAGCTCCAACGGTCTGGACAGTGAGTTCCTTACCTTAATAAGGGTATTTACTTGTGACAGAATTTATTTTCCCCCAAATCTAGACTGCTGGCATGGTAACCTCTATCACAGATGAGAATCGACCTGAGAGGCAATTAGTACTGGTGATGTGACTCCTGAGTTAATGAGATTGTAGATCCATCCTGGTATCTGATAAATGAAAAGACAACATTGTCATCCTCCAAGGCCCTCATCAAGAGTATTATTTGAACAATCTGCCCATTTTCTTATCTGGTAACAAACAGGAAGCAAAATAAAGATAATCCAAATATCTAACCACTGACAAACTTTCTAGATGCAATAGTTTCCTTTATGGTGACTAAACTTTAAGTAGAATTTTCCTGCTTAACTATTCATATGTGCTCTACAGACAGCTGCATGACTTGGCAAATGATGTGAAGAAAAGAAGTGATGCATACACCTCCAAAATAAAAGAGCTCCCCAAATTAAACTGTGCTGAAATTTATGACTTCTCCCTAAAAAGAATCGGCAACAAGCCCATGATCTCCCCAAACACCATCTTGCAGAAGGACAAGAAGGCAGAACACTACAGAAAAGAAGGACAAGTCAGGTATGATGGCTCCCACTGGTGAAGTAGGATCTCAATGAATCTAGGGCCAGCCTGGGTTGTATAGTGACGTTCAGGCCAATCCGGGGCTACAGAATAATAAACCTTTCTTTTAAAAAAAAAGCCCCACAAAGATTTATGAATATAAAAAAACAAAACAAAAACCAAAAAAGAAAGAAAGAAAAGAACACGTTTTTTTAGTGATATATGCTTGTAATCTCAACAACCCACACATACCAGGCTGTATCTATGATCTCATTAACTCAGGGAGTCACAGCACCAGTGTTAATGTCCTCTTAGGATGAATCTCATCTGTGACAGAGGTTACCATATCAGCAGTCTAGATTTGGGGGAAAGATAGGAGGACCCCAAAGTAAAGCCTACTCTTGGCTACATGAGACGATATCTCAAACCTGTGGCCAAACACACATTAAAAATAATAATAATAGCAAGGCATGGTGGTGCACACCTTTAATCCCAGCTTTTGGGAGGCAGAGGCAGGTGGATCTCTGTGAGTTCCAGGCGAGCCTGGTCTATAGAGAGGTCCAAGACAGCCAGGGCTGTTACACAGAGAAAACTTGTCTCAAAAAAGAAAACATGAACTACAACAACATCAAATTTAAACCAAGATGGCCTAAGACAAAACCCATCATCAACTATACATCTATTACCAACTCCTCCTTTACTTTTTGATAAAACATATTCATAACTAGGATTCCTGCTTGTAAAGTATTGGGTTGGAAAGGCAGGTTTGAAATGAATGAGTCAATCCAGGTTTGGTGGCTCTTGCTGCAATCCTAGCACTCAGAAGACCAGGCCAGAATTGTCTCAACCTAGCCTGGGTTATACAGTGAGTTCCAGACCAGCCTAGACTACAGAATGAGACCCTGTCTGAAGTAAAGAAAAAATAACTAACTAAATAAACACACAGACAGTGGGTAGAACTAATGTTTGAGTTCAGAAAACTGAAACATCCGCCTAGACCTTAAAAGAATCTTTAGAGCTGAGAACAGGACAAACTGTAGAAGAAAAAACATCCCTGGACGCTGAGAGCAGAATATAAGTCCTCTGTGAAAGCATTGCACTCTCTTAACCAAAGAGCCATTGCTCGAGCCTCAACTTCCCAGCCAACCGCCTTCACCCCTAATCACCAGACTTTGGCAGTGCTTTACCCCCAACCTCTCACCCAGCTGATTGCCCTCAATCCATCACAGGAGTTGGCAAATACTGAAATTATCTCAATTTACTGGGTGTGTAACTTGGTCTCCTGCTTCAGAAGTCAAATATCTTGAGCTCACTTCAATTTTGCATGCATGTTCACTTTTCATGGGTTAAGGATGCTTCTCTAAGTTTAAGGAAGTGCTGTGATCACTGATAACATTAGATCCTTTAGCTCTAATCCAAGTTTGACCTCTGGCTCCAAAGGAGCAATCTATGTCTGCAAGGCCTTCACCTGACTAGGGGTTATGAATTTCATACTTGGTCTTTCTCTCTGGGCTTCAATTTCTTCCGTTTGCCATAAAGATTTGGAATTTTTGTAAGAAACTCACTGTCACCTCATTATAAAATGTGTTGCCCTGGTATTCTGAATAACATTGTTTCTAAAACTATAGATTTACCTTTATAAACCACATGATATGTGTAAACACAGTAAAGAGATACTGTTTTAAGGTTAGCAGGGGGATATATGCAAAATATGGAAGGATCTGACTGAACTCATATAGCAAAGTTGGATCAGAAACCAGAACTGGATTCCTTATTTCTATTATCCTTACATGGACCCTTTCCTCATCTCTTGTCCATACTCTGTGTATGTGTGTGTTAGAGGTTGGAAATATGGCTCCATGGTTAAGATCATATAATGCTTTCAGTCAACCCAAGTTCTGTTCCCTGCATCCACATCTAGCCTGGCCACAACCACCTGTAACTCCATTTCCAGGGAGTCTGATGTCTCTGGCCTCCATAGACACCTGCACTCTCATGCACATGCCCACCCCCGATTTGCACACAATTTAAAATAAATTATTTTTAAAAGTTGAGGCTATATTGAAAACCCCTGTTGTATCGCCCACGTTAGGCATAACATTTAAATGTTTGCATGAGATAATTCTCCAGAACACTGCCTTCCAATAAAATAATTTAGATGAACACCTTTAAGAAATTATTTGTATAAATCAGCCCACTAAACTCACTCTACTTCCCTCATCAGGGTGCAAGGCCAGTGGTATGGAATCTTCCAGAGTTTACATTAGTTTACAGAAAGAAGTAAGGCAATGTATTCATTAGGAAGGGGGAAATGACTAGTTTATAGAGTAAGGATATACCTCAGATGGTAGAAAGCTTGTCTAGCATGCGTGAAGCTCTGGTTTCAAGCCATAGTACTGAAAAAAATTATAAATTTGAACTAAGCTTAGTTGGACATCACAAATGTCTGTAATCAAAGCACTTGGGAGGCAGAGGCCAGAGGACCAGGAATTCAAGGTCATCCTCACTGCATAAAACAGTTTTGCTTATGGACTAACCTCTGAGAGATCCTGGTCTGAAAGCAACAATGGGGGGGGGGAATGACAATTTTTCTGGTACAATTCAGTATAGGATGAGGTTAAAATTGAGAAAGAGGAGGTTCAATCTTGAAAAGTGCTTTTGTAGAGCTACTGATCGATTTTGGGCCTCTCAAATTTACTCTGTAGTGTACCGAAATGAAAGGGTTAAACTTTTGCAGATGAATCTAAAAATCAAGAGTTGGGGTTTAGGATTCTCAGCGTGCTGATGGGGGCAGGGGTCACGAAGAGGTAAAAGGAGAAGATCAATGAGGAAGGGAAGAATTGCTAGAGTGTAAAGAGGAAAAGGGAAGAAGAAAGAAGGTGCAAGGAAGCTGGTCTTAAGAAAAATCAGAGGGCAGGGGGTGAAAACAGGGAGGAGCTGAGAAGAGCTTTGGTCAAAGGAAGATGGGGGAGGGGGCAGCCCGCAGCTCAGGCTTGCAAGAGGGACCAGGAGGAACCCTGCCGGAGTGCAACCTGGCGTCCTCAGGCCGCCCGCCTGGCTGTGGGAAGTCCGCCCCTGTTCTGGGAAGAGCTCCTTTACCTGTTGGTGTGAAACCGGTGGAGCGGATCCGTGCGATGGCAGGAGGAGAGCTGGCAGCCAAAGTCGCTGATGTCCAGGCAGCCAGGTTCCTCGCTGGGGCAGGTGCCCACCCCACGAGGGGCTCCTAGGAGAGGGAAGGGCTCCTCTGGGGTTAAAAACTTCTCATAGGAAGTGGTGGCCGACGCCTCGTCCGACATCGTGGGAGGTGGGCCGGCTTGGATTCACTGACTGCAGATGGGCTACTCGGGCGCTTGCCCCTTCCCCCACGCTAACCTGGCCGCGGTGGCCGCCGCCCCCGGGTGTGCCCACCGCAGCCGCCCGAGAAGGGAAGGGCTCGGCACAAAGGTAGCTGCGAGGCCGCAGCAGCCCACCGGCCACACAGTCCGCTCCTCTGAAACCTCGGAAGCCGCCGCCACCGCCACGGAGCCCGACGAGTCACTGCGGCGCCGCCGCCCGGCCCGGCCGCCCCGCCCACTGCGCTCGCTGCCCGCTGCGGGCTTCGGTCCGCCCCACGGCCGCTGCCAGCTCCAGGGCCGCCCGGAGCCGCTGCCCTTGCCCCCTGCCGGAGTGGAGGAGGAACTGAATGTCCGTGGCTGAAGCCCAGGGCACCCAACCGGCCCCGTGCTCCACGAGGTCCGGGATTCCGGGATGCTTGAAGGGCCCACGCCTCAGCCAAGCCGACCTCCTCCCCCTCCTTCTTCCTTCCCCTCCCCTTCTCCCCCTCCTCCTTCTCGTTGTGCTTCCTACTCTCACTCCAGAACCGAACGATGGCCAAACAGCAACTGTAGCCCTTTGGACCAGGGACTTAGCCAAGGTCACACTGAGAGAATATATGAAAAGCGAGTCCCAGGTGCCCTTGAACACCAGCACGTGGGACCACCCTGTCTCGAATCTACTTGTACTGAGCTCCTGCAGTAGGTGGGCCGAGCCAAAGCAATGAACTGTAAGAGAAATGGACCATGGAGTGAGGAAAGAGAGGGAGAAAAAAAAAAATCCTGCCTCACTTTTAAATCGCCTCGCTTCAGAAATCCCGATAAAGCAGCTAGGCTGCTCAGAGCTGCTGGACTATAATGTTCTTTTGTGTTCTGAGCTTTCTTTCCGTGTACTCTGTTTGGAATGTCCTGCTATTCTCCTCTGCTAATCCTTAAATCCCCAGCTCAAGCGCTGTATCTTCTTGGCGAAGCCTTCCCTATCTCCCAAAGGAGACTTTATGTAGTACTCCTGCTGTTAGGTCCTACATCCCTGCTTCCGTTGATATTATGGAGCTTAACTCGTTTGACTTAAATCAACTTACTAGGTATCAAATGATGCTCTTTGCTCCTAGCACTGCATTTTAATCTGTGTTCTAGACAAGTGATTTCAAATCTTCGAGGCCTGTTTTTGTTTTAATAGTCAGCTGTTTTTAAAGAGCCTTTATATCCCTGGAATAACTCTGATTAATCTTGAGTGCAGGATCCCAAATTCCTTATATAAAACATATAAATATATAACTTGCATATAATCTATACACATTTTTCAAAATACTTTAAATCATCTCTAGGGTGCATAAATGCTATGAAAAGTTATGGCGATTTGTTTGAAGAATAACAAAAATCTGCATGATTAAAACACATATGTATGTTGGGAATTGAACGTAGGCCCTTGGGCATGCCTCCCAACTGTTGAACCACGTAGATATAGCCACCTCTACCTTCTGGATGCAGGCATTTAGATACCTACTGGATGGGGCTCTCTTATTCAGATTGTAAAAAGTAAAGATGTACTGCATTGAGAATGTGGCTTTCAAAATGATCATTCCTTAAGATCTAATTGGGTTGACCAATTTAAAGACTGAACAACTGATGTTTTGCATCATAGTCCTCAGTGTACCAATCCACAGAAGTCTGTCTGGGATTAGTGAGGCCCGATGAGCCATGTTTAAACAAAGGAAGGCTTGCGGTATGTCTGAAAATAAGTGGTGATAAAGTGAAGTCCTCGAACGATCCCGTAGGCAGCATTCTGAAGCTCAAGAGCATATGCTGGCAAATAACTAGTATGTTTACATTTCCCAGGGAAGTTTTATTTCAGCAAATATCATGAGCCACATTAACTTTTAAAAGAACCCTGTACTCGGTTTGTAAATTTACTTTCATATTGAATTTGTATAAGCCGAGTGTGCAGGTAGGCAGTTTTTGTTCTCAGTCCCTCCTGTGGCTTGTAGACTTTGCCTAAATTAAAGAAACTATTAATAACTCAGGGTGGAGAGCCAGGCATAGTGACTCAAGCTGGCAATCACTGCACTCAGGAGGATGAGACAAGGGGGTTGCCAAAGTGGAAGTCAAGCCTGGGCTGCACTGTAAGGCCCTGTATATAAAATAAAATAACCTGGTGCAATCATTCCATATCTTCACTCCTGTTCATGGTGTCGCAGTGACTATCAGCTTCTCATCCATGGTTATTCGGACCTCCATGTTTAGGTGTTATTTAAATCTGTATTCAGGTTTCTTTGTACTTCTTATTGTATGACAACTTGTTGGAACAGTGGATGGAACAATGGATGTGATGGGAAACCACACATCTAAAACTGCAAAAACAGACAAATTCTTATAACAACTGTGATAGAAGTTATAGCTAAGAATGCTGCTCCAAGCAAGGGACTAGGTTAGCTTCCATGCTCAGTCTGAAGTCTGCAGAAGTAGCTATGAGGTAATTAACCAAACTGTCTGAGGTAAAGTGTAGTCTCTGGGGATTGAAATACTGCTCCCCTTTCCCCTCACCCCCTCCAAAGCAGTCCACATTCTCAAACAGTAATCTCATATCCTGAAGTAACTATTCTGAACCAAGGGCTTTTGGATTTCATGATCTTCTAGGGTAAGAAAGTCTTGAGTGTTACCTTAGATATCTGCAGTTAATGTAAACGACTTCCACAAACCTGTTAACTTAAGACAACAGCAATTTACTTTCTTGTAGTACTGGAAGCTGAAAGTCTGAGGTCTGGGAAGGCCATGCTCATTCCAGAGTTACTAGAGAAGAAATGACCCTTTGTCTCTTAGTTTCTGGTGGCGGCACATAGCTTCAAGCACGTGTGACTTCATCTTTACATTTCATCGAAGTTTTCAGAATATTTCCCCTTGTGCGTGCTTGTCAGATTTCTGTCTGCCTCATGTCTGTAACCACATTGTTACTAGGCTTCAGGCATAGTCACATAATTCAGTCCAAGGTCCTCCAATCAAAATTCATAATAAATCTGTTATTTTGCCATTCTGTAGTGATATTCACAAGTTCCACATATTAAGATATAGATATATCTTTTGAGAGAGCTGTTATTCAACCTACCACAGAGCATGTTTTAAATCACCTTTTATTCGCTGAACTATAACATGTAGAGCTTGTTTACTTATGAGTCCTCTTATCAGGCATAAAATTAAGAGGACTTCAGAGACAAGGAATGGATCTACAAGTTTGGTCAAGTAGTTAGGGTTTCAGATGGTTTGTTTTGTTGTTATTGTGGTTCGAACCCAGGGCCTTGTACATTGTAGACAAGTGTTCTACCACTGAGTTATATATCTAGCCCAGAGTTCCTAGTATCAGAGTTCCCCCTTCATTTCCAATGTCTTGCATTACCTATTTTTTCTTAAAAGACAAAATAATATCAAATGAATAATTTCAGAGACAATTCCAATGATAAAGGCAATTTGACATGCTTTGATAAAATAACTATAAGGATAGTAATTCATTTAATTTTCCATGAAGACTGGAGAGCCAGAGGCAGGATAATTATGATTCAAGGCCATTGTTGGCTACATATGGAATGTTAGGCCAGCCTGGTCTAAGTGATCCCTTGGCTCAAAAAGATGTAATTTTATTATAATTTCAAAAAATAAAAAACAAAGTTAAAAAATCGGACCCTCCCTTCCTTTGTCTTTTGTTGGGGTTGAGCAAAATTCCCAGTCCTCAATTTTATCATACATTAAAAAAAAAACCTTCCAGGCAGTTTTGTTAATTAAGTTGCAAAAACTGGCCTTATATTTCTGTTCATTCTAGGCCACAACCTCTTATCTTCCTGGCTCAGGCTCCCAAGTTGCTGGACTAGAATACAACAGCTACAGATACATAAATATTAAAGCATGAATTATAATACAAAGTACAGTTATGGACTATGCCACAGGTACATCATATGAAAACTGTTTATTTCAGTTACCAAACCAAAAGAAATCTCTTCATAATCTAATTTTGGGAGTCAGGATGCAAATGTACTTTAATGAAACAGACTAGAGACTGAATTTAGCACAGTAGTAGAGCAGTTGTTACCATGTATGATGCCTCTTTTTCAATTTCCCCCATAGCTGAGCAAACAAATATGTCTTGTTATATAGCCCAGGATAGTCTGAAATTGATGCTTCTCCCACAGCTTTGTGCTCATTGATTATTGGATTATAGACCTATGCCCACTAAATGTGGCCCTGTGTGTGTGTGTGTGTGTGTGTGTGTGTGTGTACATGTTTGTGTATATATTTGTAGTGTTTTGTTTCTGCTTTTTGAGATGGGTTCCTAAATTGTCTTAGTTAACCATGAACTTACTACAAATCTGAGTCTACAGACTGATTGATACTATAGGCATTACTAAAATATTGGCTAGAGACAGAGCTGTATACTCTCTTGGTACTCCGCTAACTAGACATTGTGATCTAGCCTACGGGTCTATAAAGAATGGAGTGGGGTGAGGATCTTGCACTTTTGCCTGAGGCAGTACTAAGGTCAGCATGGTCTAAGGAAAGTTGGTAGGTGTTAGTGAACACTGTTATTTTACTCTTACCCTAGGTAACCAACTTTCATGAGATAGATGGTTCTTTATTGGTGGCTATCCTTGTGTTCAAAAGAGAACAAAGGCACCTGACCTGAATGTATACTGGTACAATTCGTGTGTGTGTGTGTGTGTGTGTGTGTGTGTGTGTGTGTGTGAGTTTTTATTTATTTAAGTGTCCCCCCTCTCCACTTTATTCCTTTAAGACAGGGTGGTCTCTCACTGAGACTAGATGTTCAGGTGATAGGTTTATCAGATTTTTATATGAGTTGGGGATTCGAACTCAGGTCTTCATGCTTTTTTGCAGCAAGATCTCCTATGAATTGACCCATCTCCCCAGCCACACCTAAACTTATTTGTATTCAAGTATAGGCTCCAATTATTCTTGATCAGTGACAATTTTCAGAGCACTGACTTCTTTGCTAGCTGATTAAAATGATTTTTCAAATTTGCTGTTCAAAAACATCAACAGGATTAGCTGGCAGTATAACTTAGTGGAAGAACACTAGTCTACCATGCCAGAAGCCATAGAATCAATTTTATTCAGGGAAACATATATAAACAACATCCCCACTTGTCTTAGTTAGGGTTTTCCTGCTGTGAACAGACACCATGACCAAGGCAAGTCTTATAAAGGACAACATTTAATTAGGGCTGGCTTACAGGTTCAGAGGTTCACTCCTGTATCATCAAGGTGGGAGCATGGCAGCATTCAGGCAGGAGGAGCTGAGAGTTCTACATCTTCATCTGAAGGCTGCTAGCAGTATATGGACTTCCAGGCAGCTAGGATCAGGGTCTTAAAGCCCACACACACAGTGACACACTTATTCCAGCAAGGCCACACCTTCTAATCTCTAGTCAGGAGACACATAGGTGGTCCAAATGTATACATGCAAGCAAAATACACAGAGAAAAGACAATCTCTTTTGCTTCTCTATTTTAATTATGGAACTGGAGATATAGCTCAGTGGTTAAAAGTACTGGCTGCTCTTCCAGAGGACCTGAGTTTAATTCCCAGCACCTACATAGTGTCGAACACCCCTCTACCAAGTTTCAGGGGATTCAGTACCGTCCTCTAGCCTCTGTGGGCAACAGACACCCACTAGGTGTAGACATAAATTCAAGCAGGAGACCTAAAATATCTTAATATCATAAATGATCTTAAAGCTCAATGATTTGGGTTCAATCCCCGGATCCCACAAGGTAGTAGTAAAGAATCAACTCCTGAAGACAGTCTTCTGATCACCACCATGGGCGCGCCTTGGCACACTAACCCACAAAGACAATAAAATAGCCTCCTCATTTAAGGCCTGCAGTGAAATCACACAGGAACCACAAAGATGGGAAAGAGGGTAGAAAGAGTTTCAAGTTCAAAGTGACCACATCAGAAAGGGCACACCAGGGCCGGAGTTGGTTCAGCAGCTTAAATGGTCACGATAGACTATCACATTGAGAAAATGAATTTCAACTTCAGAAGTATTGGTAACTGTGAGTCAAGCTTGAACAAACCAGATAGGGGCAGACCAGGCATTTTATATGCTTTAGTATAAAAGATGCCTGGTTGTATTGAGTTGGCCCGCCAACTCCTGCAACTCTCGGGGGTGGGGGTGAATCCCTGGTTGCTGTTGGAGCCGGATAGGGATGAAGGTGGAATGCTCCTTAGTACCGCATCCTGGGTGGTCCCGGAAAGCTGCCACGAGCTTCTGGGAGCCTCAACTTTCGCAAAGGCTTCTGGGATCGGGCCCGGTGTGGCTACTGCCGCTACTGTTGCTGGTGCTCCCGGAGGCCATAGAGCCGTGCCGGTCAGCTTCCCAGAAGAGGACAAAGCTAGATGTCCCAGCGGCTCTTTCCGGCTCAAGGTTAGAAACCTCCAGCTGCCAAAGGCACAAAGAGATGGGAACCAAAGTGAGGAGATTGCGGGGTGAAGGGTAGGTGTAAACAGAAAGAACTCCCGGCGACTAGTGATGACGCCACAGCTCGCGGTTTCCGGTCTGTTGGCCGCTGGATTTGTTTTGTTTTGTTTTGGGTTAGGGATCGGCGAGAAACGAAGATGGACGGTAAAGGATGAAGCAAACGTAAGAACCGGGCGAGAAACTGTTGCCGGTACTCACAGGTCAAGAGCGTGTTCGTATGATATAGGGGCCCTTTGTTTTCAGATTCATTCTGTCTTTGTTTTGAGTTACAAATTAACGAATGCCGCTCTTGCTGTGTTGAGTGGATTCCATTATCCGCTGTGAGCGAGTAGGCTTTATTTGTACTTGTCTTATTCTAACAATTGTCATTTATATTTTAATTGGAACTGTTAGAGCACTATGTTAGCGACCTGGACAGTGCCCTGGGAGAAAGGGTTGGCGGGAAAAGGGTTGGCAGAGTGCTCTCTGATGGATCGGCTTTCACAGCTTTTGAAAATAAAGCAAACTTTTCTTTCAGGCGTTTTCTCTCTGGGCTTTTAGCTCCTGGTGCAGCTATTTGGCCCTAGTGGGTCAAGTAATACTTAAGGCCATAGTAGTTTATTGCTGGTGAGAGAATTTTCCTATTCAAGAGCAGGACCCCTCTGGGAAAATCAGTCTTAACTTGAGGTCAGAATCCACTCTTGCACGTTGATCCTGTCTGTAATTTGGTTAGGACATCACAGCACTGTGAACGTTTGAAATTCTTCTGTGCTAGTAGTTTGTTTAGTAAACTAAGTCAGTTGACAGCATATAATCCCAAACTCTTCAAAACCGTAAGTAAACTTTTAGAGATTTGAAACGGCCAGACATTGAATGCTTTATTAAGGAGAGAAGCAAGGATGTAGTAGGTTAATGCTGATTACATTTTTCTGTGCGTCCTAGTTTTCTGGGGGACTTGTTTAGTCAGGCTGCTGCTTTATTAATAAGAGTTCTTTCATCCATTCGTGTGTGTGTGTGTGTGTGTGTGTGTGTGTGTGTGTGTGTGTGTTAAGCTTCCTAGAATTTGAATTTCTAACAGTTTGCAGGAAACAGCAGTGGCCATAGGTCTATCCTTGGAAAACTGTTGATCTACCTTTCCTAACCAACCCAAGTCTCACATGTGTATCAGCATAATTATGAATGTGACCCAGTACCTTTCTAGACCACAACTTTAGGCCACAGTGCCAAACATTTGAAAACAGCCCGAAACAGGGGTGACATATAAACTTGAAAGTGTTACTGGAGGACTTCAATTCAAATTACCAAGTAGTGTTTCTTTTTTTTTCCTTGGGTATTTTTTATTTACATTTCAAATGTTAATCCCTTTCCCTGTTTGTCGTGCATAAGCCCCCTATGCCAACACCTCCCCTTCTTCTGTGAGGGTGCTCCCCCTCCCAAACCACCCCTCCTTCCCTCCGCACTGGGAAGGGGTCTCCAGCCTTGGCAGGACCAAGGACTTCTCCTCCATTGGTGCCCAACAAGGCAATTCTCTGCTACATATGCATCTGGAGCCATGGGTCTGTCCATGTGTACTCTTTGGATGGTGGTATAGTCTCTGGGATCTCTGGATGGTTGGTATTGTTGTTCTTATGGGGTTCCAAGCCCCTTCAACTCCTTCAATCCTTTCTCTAATTCCTCCAACAGGGACCCATTCTCAGTTCAGTGGTTTACTGCTAGCATTCACCTCTGTATTTGATATACTCTGGTTGAACCTCTCAGAAGACATCTATATCAGTTTCCTGTCAGCATGCATTTCTTAGCTTCATCAATATTATCTAATTTTGGTGGTTGTATATAAATGAGCTGTAAACCCAAGTGGGGCAGGCTCTGAATGGCCATTCCTTCAGTCTCTGCTCCAAACTTTGTCTCCATATCCCCTCCTATGAATATTTTTATTCCCCATTTTAAGAAGGACTGAAGTATCCTCACATTGGACGTCTTTCTTCTCGAGCTTCATGAGGTCTGTGGATTGTATCTTGGGTAATTTGAGCTTTTGGGCTAATATCCACTTATCAGTGAGTGCATATCGTGTGTTTTTTGTGACTGGATTACCTCAGGATGATATTTTCTAGTTCCATCCATTTGCCTATGAATTTCATGGTCATTGTTTTTGATAGCTGAGTAGTACTCCATTGTGTAGATGTACCACATTTTCTGTATTCATTCCTCTGTTGAAGGGCATCTGGGTTCTTTCCAGCTTCTGGCTATTATAAATAAGGCTGCTATGAACATAGTGTATCATGTGTCTTTGTTGTATGCTGGAGCATCTCTTGGGTATATGACCAAGAGAGTTATAGCTGGATCCTCAGGTAGTTCAATGTCCAATTTTCTGAGGAACCTTCAGACTGATTTCCAGAGTGGTTGTACCAGTCTGCAATCCCACCAACAATGGAGGAGTGTTCCTTTTTCTCTACATCCTCACCAGCATTTGCTGTCACCTGAGTTTTTTTATCTTAGCCATTCTGACTGGCGTGAGGTGGAAACTCAGGGTTGTTTTGATTTGCATTTCCCTGATGACTAAGGATGTTGAACATTTAGTTAGGTGCTTCTCGCCATTCGGTAGCCCTCAGCTGAGGATTCTTTGTTTAGCTCTGTACCCCTCTTTTTAATAGGGTTATTTGGCTCTCTGGAGTCTAACTTCTTGAGTTATTTGTATATTTTGGATATTAGCCCTCTATTAGATGTAGGATTGGTAAAGATCTTTTCCCAATCCGTTGGTTGCCGTTTTGTCCTAATGACAGTGCCCTTTGCTGTACAGCTTTGTAATTTTAAGAGGTCCCATTTGTCAATTCTTGATCTTAGAGCATAAGCCATTGGTGTTTTTTTGTGTTCAAGGCTCTTCCCACTTTTTCTTCTATTAGTTTGAGTGTATCTGGTTTGATGTGGAGGTCCTTGATCCACTTGGACTTAAGCTTTTGTAACCAAGGAGATCTGAATGGATTGATTTGCATTCTTTTACATGCTGACCTCCAGTTGAACCAGCACCATTTGTTGAAAATGCTATCTTTTTTTCCACTGGATGGTTTTAGCTCCTTTGTCAAAGATCAAGTGCCCATAGGTGTGTGGGTTCATTTCTGGGTCTTCAATTCTGTTCCACTGGTCTATCTGTCTGTCTCTATACCAATACCATGCAGTTTTATCACTATTGCTCTGTAATACTGCTTGAGTTCAGGGATAGTGATTCCCCTGAAGTCCTTTTTTATTGTTGAGGATAGTTTTAGCTATCCTGGGTTTTTGTTATTCAAATGAATCTGCAAATTGCTCTTTCCAACTCTATGAAGAATTTAGTTCCAATTTTGATGTTCATCTTCAAGCACAGCCAGAAACTGGAAGTGTCCTGTCCCAGAGGACTTCTGCCTTCGTGTGTGTGTCCTGAAGCCACCAGGTGGTTCCGGGCGCAGGCAGAAACCCCAAGTAGTTTCTGCTAACCAGGGTTAAAATGCTTCCTCACATTAATAAGAAAAATATTTATGTATACAGGATTGATTTTTGCACGGTGTACTGAGGAAAGACCTTCTCAGTCTGTCTCCACCTTGCCCATATCAGTGTTACAGATTATAGAAAAAATGATGAAACTATCAGGAACTGTATGTCCATAGGTTGAGTTTTAGACTCAGGTTACAAGGACTGAGTAATGAGTCTTCTTGTATCAAGTCCCAGGTTCCAGGGTCTTTGGGCTGATCCATTCCCACTACCCATGTAGTTTTGTGGGAATCCTAATTTCTGGGGACTCATACCAGTGGGGAGCTGTAGGAAACCCAGAACACTCCCAAATGGGTTTTATTTATATGTGACATGAAAATATGTGAGTTTGGTCATACTGATACCTGTGTGTGTCAAGAGTCAACCTTGTATTATTCTTAAGCACCATCCACCTTAGTTTTGTTTGCTTGTTTGTTTTTTGAGACAAGGTCTTTTTTTTTTTTTTTTTTCCGGGGCGGGGGACCCACCCCAGGGCCTTTCGCTTCTTGGGCAACCGCTCCACCACTGAGCTAAATCCCCAGCCCCTTGAGACAAGGTCTTATTATATAGCTCTGCCTGGTCTCAAAATTAAAAGAATATGTCTCTGCCTCTACTTTAGGCAGGGATGAAAAGTGTGTACCGCCACACTGAGGTTCACCTTGCTTTTTGAGATAGGGTTTCTTATAGGCCTGGGATTTTACCTGTTAAGCTAGGCTGGCTATCCAGGAAATTCTAGGGATTTGTATATTTCTATCCCCAATGGTAGGACCACCACATGCACTGTAGTTTTAGGTAAATTCTGGGGATTGAACTCAGGTACTCTTGCCTGTGTGGCAAGCACTTACTGAGTGATCTAGTTCCCCAGCATAATAGAAACGGCTTACCATTACTTGAGACTGGTGTCATATGCCGGTAATTTCAGCACTTAGGAAGCAGAAACAGGAAGATCAATTTAAAGCAAAGGAGACCTTGCTTGAAACCAAACAAAAACAAATAAAAAATACAAATAAATCAACTAACTATAATTCTACCAACGGTGATACTGATACCGATAGCAGAGACCACTGGAGGACATTGTTAAAGCTGAAAAGAAAGTCTTTCTTGCCAGTTGATGGCTACCTCAGGAACGTGCCCAAATCATGCAGCCCTGAACTTTCAGCCCTTTGTCTTTTATGCACAAAAACCACAATCTCTTCATCACACTTAGAGAGCAAGAAGCAGAACTACAGGAGGCAAAAAGCAGGGTTATTACATTTTGGGACTTTCTTGGAACTACAGATTTTTTTTTTTTTTTTTTTCTTTTTTTCTTTTTTTTTTTTTTTTTTTTTTGGAGCTGGGGACCAACCAGGGGCCTTGCGCTTACAGGGCAAGCGCTCTACCACTGAGCTAAATCCCCAACCCAGACTAGATCTTTAAAGAATTTGGTCTCTTTGTTTCCATTTCGGCAGATGCTAGGGCCTACTTGTTGGGTTTGAAGGTCAGAATGGTGCCTGTAACATGGTATCAGTTGTGCTAAAGTCTGGTGGCCTTTTGGAAGTCTATTGAGATTTTCTAGTCATTTTGAATTTTTTTTTTCCGGAGCTGGGGACCGAACTCAGGGCCTTGCGCTTGCTAGGCAAGCGCTCTACCACTGGGCTAAATCCCCAACCTGACCAGGCAGTTTTATAAAAAAAAAAAAGCTGCCTGGGATCAGGAAGCATTTGACCTACAAAAGGGACTCCACAGGGTCAAACTAAATTAAAAGTTGGAGCCGCGAAGAATGTGTGATGTAATTATCTGGCTCTGGCTGTGGTGTCACCTTCTGGTTGCTTGCAGTCTTCCCTGAGGCCTCTGGGTGGAGACAGACCGGAGCTGCACAAACAGCTATCAGGGTACTGAGACAAGTGAACAGAAGTGAGAGGTGACTCAAGGACGTTAGGGAAGAGTCAGGATCAATGATTCACTCTCTTAAGGTGGCAGCAACAGGATCAGTGATTCAGCCTCTTAAGGTGGCAGCACTCAATGTTTCTGGTGTGTTGAGGAGACAAGCATTTTCAGGTTTATTGGTGAGCAGCTAGCAGGGACTAAGGGCAGGCAGCAGTGGACAGATTAAGGGAAGATCACAAATCAGTAAGTGCTGGCCAGAATACACAAATCTGCCTTATGTCTAGCTGAAATGAATTTAGTGCCCTGGTTTCCGAGCGCCAGACTGGCTGCTCTTGTGAGTAGTGTGTTTGAAGCTCTGGACGAGCCAAAGGACTAACACTTTATTTTCGCTCTTTGCAGCCTACCAGTTGCCATCTGCTTTGTAGCAAGATGTAAAAATAATGGTTTGGAAGATGTGCATATTGTGCCAGGAAGATTTATCCTGGAGGAGTCTGGGACAGGAACTTTAGTGCAGGGCATAAACATATTTCAGGATTAAAATACAGTAAAACTTTCCTTTAATCATATTTCTGACAAATTTAGGTTTCTGTATACCAACTTGGACTGACAGGGTATTACTTTTGTCTCAAAACAACTTAACTCTGGCCTCCATAATAGCAGAGCCCCTGTGGAAGAGTCAATTTTATTGATGTTAGGATAGTGTTTCCTATTTCATGTAGAGCCTATAATCTCTAAAGAGGAAAAGCAAAGCAGGAACTCAGGGATGATCTTAGCTTGCATGAAAATTTGAAGTCATATACATCTTTTTCAAATTTGCAACTGTGAACTGTGTGCCTGCCCCGAACTTTAATCATATTTAAATTGTTTGAATAATCCCACCCTTCCTTTCTTCACCAGAGAAATAACTGTAGTTCGGGTTGTCTGAGTTAGTGCTTCTCAAATTTCTTTGTCCATCCAAACCAACTGTACCGAGTGCTAGGTTGGCCAGTCATAGGGTGGGTACCTGAAAGTTAATTGCAAATAAATTCCCTGGAAATGCCACCACTGTTCTCCTGATTTACTATACACAGCCGACCTTGGGGAACCGAGAAAGTGTTACTAGCCCACAGTTTATAAGGCTCCACTAGATGAGAATGGTCTTCCCTTAACATAAAATAAATTACAAAACCATATCACGATATATACATAGATATGAATATGAATTTTTAAAGGTTGTTTTAAAAATTATACGTGTTGGTGTTTGTTTCTCTGTGTGGGTATGTACACATGAGTGTCAGCCCCCTTAGAGGCCAGAGGGGTTGGATCCTCTGGAGCTGAAGTTATAGTCGATTGTGAGCCACCTGACGTGGGTGCTGGAAACTGAACTCAGGTCCTTTGGAAGGTCAGCAAGTGTCCTTAACTGCTGAGTCATTTCTTCAGCTCCCATGAATTTTAATCTACCGATCTTTTGGCAGAATTTGGGGAACCATAACTTTTTAGTTTGTGTCACATTTTCCTCAGTGGTGTTAAAAGAGGGGGGAAAAAGGAAATAAAATTAAAGAAGCGGGCATTTGTGGACTGAGCTGTGGATTCACTAATCAGAGCCAGGAGATTAGTGTCCTGGTGCCGGGGAATGGGGCGGTAGTCTGGGCTTCACTTTCACTCCAAGAATGACATTTCCCCTGTAATCCTGACTCCTAGCTCCGCTTATACAGTGTCTTTGAAGGGAAGGCTAGTCAAGTATGAATGATAGCACACTCAAGAGCAAGGTATTTAAATACATTTTGTGCACAGAAACTTTTGACTGTTTAACACTTTTATTGTACATCGAAAAGTTGTGTATGTACTTGGGGTCATGGTATGATATGTGTACAATATGGAATGATGAAATCAAGAGAACTCACTTATTTGACACATAAAATTCTGGTGGTTTCTGATATGAACATTTGAAATGTTTCTTTAGCAATTTTGAAACGTGTAGCACCCTGTTGTTGATAATAATCTGTTCATTGCAGTAATCTTGAAAGTTCTTCCTGTCTAATTGAAGATTCGGCCTACTTCCATTACCATCTTTCCTTTCTCCCAATCTTCATTCTCCATGCCTGCAGGTACAGCATCAGCTCTGTTACCACGAATATGGATTGCCTTTTAAAGAAGACTGAAATTGTGTCCTGTGCAGACCTGACTGTTTTCCACTTCATACAAGTTTCTTCTCTGCTGTGTTGCAAATGGACGACGAGTTTCCTTCCTTTGTGTGGTAGGGTAAGTGCATATGTGGGGACACGGTCTGCATGGGATCCCTTATCTGTAGGCACATATGCACTGCTTGTTTTGTATGGTGGTTTCCTCCAAATGGAAACATGTCTGGGAGGCTATGGGAAGTCTCATGAACTGCAATGTTTGGGAGAACAGAAAATAGGAAGATTTTTTTGAGGGCCTAGGTACCTATGTGAAAAGGAGTACACAACTGTTAGGTGTGGAAACTGGGAAACCCAACTTCACAGAGAAGCGATGTTCGGATGATCAAACTACTTGTAAACTGGAAAGCGTTCCAAGGTTATTAGTAGCTTTTGTGACCATCAGCCTTGTTGAGGTGGACTTTAGTCACTTGTGTTCTTTTAAGTATCTCCTCACCCATGTTGCTGTTAGTAGCTCCCGTAAAAACTCACCGCTTCACCAAGTCTGACTTTGGTGCAGTGGTAAAAGTCTCCCACATCATTCTTCAGGCCATATATACACAATTTTGTTCTTTGGATAGGGCCTCTCATTGCTCTGGAACCCTGCCTTCATGGAGGCATGACCGCAAGAGATCTGCCCATCTTTACCTCACTAGCCCTGGGCCCATATTTTTAAAAAGATTTGTTTCCTTTATGTGTATGAATGTTCTGTAAACTGTTCCGTGCACTGTATGCATGCCCGGATGTTGGAGAGGAGGGTGTCAGAGTTATAGTGAGTTATGAGCCACCAGGTGCTCTGTACTGCTGAAGCATCTCTCCAGCCCCATGGGCAGCATTTCTTTGTGTGTGTCTCCAAGTGCGTGTCCAGTCCAGAGGTAGCGGGACCTGGAAGAATGGAACCAATAAATGAGGCCGACTAGAGTCTCATGCAGTAGCTAACTTTATTCGGAGCATCAAACCATTTACGCTGTAAGGGTTAAGAAGGGTCACATGAGTAAAGTTCTCATGAGTTGAAAATGTTTACAGTCACAACTATAAGCCACATGTGACAAAAACCATGTTTCTCCATAGGTGCATATAAAGGATAGTTTAACCATTTAATTGGATAACAGCGGCAAGTACTAATAAGTAATCTAATGTAAACTCAGCCCTATCTGCTACACCTGGGAGGAGCCTGAAAGCACATTCCAAGAGCAATTAGTTTTCTTGGAGTGTTCTCACTAGCACTCAGAATTCCCCTCACATGACTGAATTCCTGGACCCTGTTCAGACGTAAGTGTGTGTATGCGTGCGTGTGTGAGTGCATGTGTGTACATGTGTGTGTGTTTGCATGCATGCATGCATGTGCACATGGAGGTCAGAGATTGATTTTGAGTTTCTTCAGTATCAGATTTTTTGAGATGGAATCACACACTGAGTAAGGAGGTCATGATTCACTTAGTCTGCCCAGCGCACCCCAAAGCTTTTGTTGTTCTGTTTCTCCAAGGGTAGGATTACAAGTTAACCCTCCAGGAGTTTTAGGTGGACTTTGGGGATTGAATTTAGATCCTCATGCTTATTGCATAAGAACTTTGCAGATTGAGACCTCGCCATAGTTTCCTGGCCCAGACTTTTGCACTAGGGTTCTGAGGAGAGCATTAAGTTCCTTGTTCTTGCAGTGCAGTCATTTTATGGCCTTTATCACTTCAGCAACTCAGCCACCCAGTCCTCAGAATTTGCTCCTTTTTGAAGGCTATCCAGTGTTCCGCTGTGTATATATCCACACTTTTCTTTGTTTAACCATCAGCTTTAATTTTGCCATTTTTATAATGCTTATGTTAGTATTGGCCTGTATTCCTTCCCTTCCAGTTACCACATATCATATCATTGACATATGAAAAATGCCAGGCTGGGGGCATAGCTCAGTGGTACAGTTTCTACCTGGCATGTGCCTAGATTCAGATTTTATTCATAAAAAGCACAATGAAAATGGGATTTACATACATACAATGTAGTAATCTTTTCCTTTATTTTAGTTTTTTTAAAAATAACATAATTAGTAAGGTAAGTTCTAATTTCCCTATAATCTGCATGAGTTCTCTACTCCAGAAATTCTCCAACACTCCAAATCTGTGTCTGATTTTTTTTTCTCAAACTCTTCAGCTACCTGATCTTCACCTATCCAGAGGAGTTTTGATTTGATGGAGCCCCTTAGATTGGTCTATGCACTTATTCCTTTTACGGTAAGGTCAAAACAAATCCTTACAATGACAAGCTATAATTTTCTGACTCTGTTTACATCTAGCATTTTTACATTGCTTGCCTTACGTAACAGTGAATCTGTTCATGCTGTTCATTATTGTATGCTTTGGACTGTAGTGCTAAGATGGTCTTTCTAAGTTAAGAAAAAGTGATCTGCCATTATGGATTTCTTTAGTCCTTTGTGCTCAAAGTGAAGAGAACAAAATACCTGTTTTGTATTAGAATCCCCTGTGAGTTTCTATTTCCTGTAGAACTCATAGTTGTACTTAACCTATCATCAGGAACAAAGGGTGTCATCTATTTTCTGGTAATAAACTATATGTAAAGAAAGAATAGAAAGACTAGATGGCCAAGAAACCATATTAGGAGTTAGTATTTAGAAAGCCATGTAGGGAGTTTTATTTTCAGCCCTGCTAAAGATCGCCTTAGCATAAAAAAGAAAATCACTGTAAGGCATCAAAAGCAGATCAGAAGTATTGCTGTGGCCAACCTTCATTTAAAGCCTCATTTTAGAGACGGCTCTTAATAGTCTCATGGAAAATGGCAGATAATTACATCTGCCTTTTATACCCTCTTGCCAACCTGAAAAGGGTCAGAACAAATTATCAGAAAATCCATTAAGCTGCCTTCTTTTTAGGCTGCCTTCCAGATCATTGTCCAGGCAAGTTATAAAACAGGAAAGCCCAGATCAAACAGGCACACAACAAATAAAAGCAAAGAAATCCACGGAACCCTGCACAGTGTTACAGTGGACTGAGCACTCAGAAGGAGCAGGTCTCATGCGCTACCTAACAGTTCCCAGTTCAGTGAGGCGCCTGTGGTGCTGATGTGTAAAATATTAAATAAAAGAAACGAGACAGCATAAAAAGAGAAAAGCCAGGTAATCAACAAAACAATAAAGCCAAAGCAATTAAAGGGCTGCAGTAGGGTATAGGCCTGTTGTCTCAGCACACGGACTACCTGTTTGAGTCCAACCTAGGCTAAAGAGGGAATTTTAGGGTTGCTAGAGGTACACAGTGAGTTGCTAGACAGCAACTACTCTCCTTCTCCCAATTCACATGCTTACTTAGGGACAGAGTGGCTAATCAGTTCCAGAATCTGTGATCTAATATGTCTGTGCCTAAAGGTTTGCAGTGGAAATCTGGTAGTAACCTGAAGAGGCTTCTGCTTAAATAGGAATCTTGCTGTTTACGTTGTCCCAATTGTAATCTCATTAAAGAGAGGCAGTCGGAACACAAAGAGTAAGAATAAATAAGTTATTATTAATATAACTTATTATATTGGATGGTAATTAACTGGATGGTAATTCTTTTGTTCTAGCCAGATCTCAAGCATGGTAACAAGGATAGTGACCTCAAGGACTGCCATCCAGCATTTGGTAGGTGGAAGCATCAGTGCTTGGGTACCTAGTTTGCTAACCCTACAAGTGCTATATAGCTCTTAAGTGGTCAAAGAAAGTGGGATTCTTTGTCCCTTGGTTGCAGCTGGCTTAATTAAAACATTCAAATAAGCATATGTGCTGGGATTCCTCTGTCTTTAAAGAAATGATGTGTGTGATCTTGTGCATGCCATGGTATACAGGTAGAGGTGAAAGGACAGCTCACTGGACTTGATTTCTTTTTCCTTTCATCATGAGTCTTGGGGATCAAAATTAGGTTGTCAGTTGAGCCGCATCACGGGTCTTCTGCAGAATCTACTGAAGTTCTTTTATAGGTCCGCTATGTTGGGGTTCCTTAACCTATAACTCAGACCTATGTCATAGCTCTTGACAGACGGTCTGTTTCCTTTGGCTGTAAGTTTTTCACAGCCCTTTGGAACTCCCCTGGTGACTAGGACTTGCCTTTCTGGGTTTTGACAGGCCTTTGTTTCTTCAGCATTAACTCTTCATCCTGTCTTATTTCTTATTCTGCAGCCTTACTGCCTGACCGGGCCACTCTGGTGCTCTTCCCCTTCGCCGCCCTCAGCTGTTAACAGCTAGCCATCCTTCTTGGCCTAACATCTTTCACTTGGATGCATTTGTCCATCACTCTCTTTGCGTTATCAGCTCAGCCTGCACTATTAAATATAGGTAAGAAGAGACCACTTCAGAGAAGTTGTTGGGCCTGATGTTACGACATCATAAGAAAGCATAGGAGAATTTATCTAAGCTCTCAACCTTCCTAATGCTGAGACCTTTCATACAGTTACTCATGTTGTGGTGACCCCAACCATAAAATTATTTTCATGACTATTTCACGACTAATTTGCTACTGTTTGGATTGGAATGTAAATATGTAAATATGCAGACTATCTAATATGTGGCCCCAAAGGGATTGGGACCCACAGGTTTGGAACTGCTGGTGGAAGCTGACTCAGTGAGACCAAGCAACCTGTTTCCACATACAGAGCCGTTGCTGCTCAGTTTGGACCATTCATAGCCAGAACTTAAAACTAGGGACAGAAAGAAGTCCCCTTTCTTCATATTTGTGTGTACTTCAGTTTTGCAAAGAACTCATTTCATATCAGGGAATTGTGTACCTAACAGAAAATTTTTTTTTTTTGGTTCTTTTTTTTTTTTTTTTTCGAGCTGGGGACCAACCTTGGGCCTTAAGCTTCCTAGGCAAGCCTACCACTGAGCTAAATCCCCCAACCCCGTAACAGAAAATTTTAATTCGGAATTACACAACCTAGTACTTTACAAACCAGAAAATCAGTACTATTGCAAGCATTCTAAGTCAGTGATTCTCAAATTCTCCATGTTTCTACAAAGCCAGTTAAAGCATAGGCCACTGGGTTCCCTACAGACAGAAAGGCTAATACTACTAAGTTTAGGATCATACTAAGAAATATTATCTAAACCAACAGGAGCTAAGTTATTTGTTTTCTTGATATTCAGTTTCTTGAGTTTTTAATGTATTTTGGATATTAGCCCACTGTCAGATGTGGAGTTGGCGGTGATCTTTTCCTATTCTAGAGGCTGCCGTTTTGTCCTATTGAAGGTGTCCTTTGCCTTATAGAAGCTTTGCAGTTTCATGAGGTCCCATTTATTAAGTGCTGATGTTAGTTACTGTGCTAGCGATGTTCTGTTCAGGAAGTTGTCTCTGTTCAGGGCTATTCCCCACTTTCTTTTCTATTGGATTTTCTTTATCTGTTTTTATGTTGAGGCCTTTGATTCATTGGAGGTAGGCTTTGTGAATGGTATATAAGTATGGATCTGTTTGCATTCTTACATATTTTGACATCTAGTTAGACCATCGCCATTTGTTGGAAGATGATGCTGTCTTTTTTCAGTGTGTATTTCTGGCATAATTCTAAAAAGAAACATCAGGTGTCTATAAGTGTGTGGATTTATTTCCGAGTCTTCAGTTCGATTCACAATTAGTATGCTTAAAGGATGTAATTTACAACAAGGTTTAAAGATTAAGTAGGCTTTAAAATGAAATAACAAGTTCCTTTGGGTTTTTGAGACAGGGTCTTGTGTAGCCTAGGGTGGCTAGTAGCTCCATATATGGCTGAAAAAATCCTTGACTTCTTATTCTTGTCTCTCCACTGCCCAAGTGCTCGGACTATAAGCATGCACCACCAGTTAAAAATATATGAGCTTCCTTTATTATACAACATTTCTGTTGTTAATGAAATGGTAAGGTTGCTATAGTACATTATTTTTATTTAAGGATTATAAAAGAGTGCTATATAGTAAAGCTCAAGGCTACAAGAATTACAGCCTTAAAAAGTATCATTTATTTATTGTTTTTAACAATAAATCTTTATTTGGATGACTTTAGGAAAAACTACAGAGAGAATTCTCTGTGGACTATTTTGTTTTTAGCAGTTGTGTTGAAATTTCTTGGCTCTCATTCAGCAGGAAAGGCAAACTAGGTCCTAGGGTAAGGCCTTCATTCCTTGTGGAAAAGATTTTATGTGCATGGATGTTTCGTGTGTATGGTTGTATACCCTGTGCATGCCTTGTTCCCCTGGAAGCTGGAATTGGGAGTCAGCGCCCTTTATAACTGAAGTTACAGACAGTTGGGATCCACTGTGTGGATACTAGGAATTGAATGTAGAGTCCCTGGAAGGTCAATAAGTGCTTTTAGCCACTGAGTCATCTCTCTAGCCCCTTCTTTGCCTTTTTGTGTCCCTATAATTTCCATGACTTTTTATCCTGTGTCAGACTCAAGTGACCAAACTGGTCTTTCTCCTAGTACCAAGCAGAAGGATTCTTGCCCTGGATCATTTCATTGATAAGTCTGGCACTTCTTGGGGCTCCTTAGTAAAGGATATCTGTGTGGATGGGTAAGCACATTGCCAGCAGTCAGACCTAAGTGAAATTATCCCAGAGAAAAAGACAGACAGATTTTGTTGTATACTGCATAGAAAACTTTTTATTTACTTTCATTTATATATATATATATATCTCCATGAATGTTAATATCTCCAGATTTGCTATGTTAGTGAGGTTCAATTTAATGTTATGTTACACATACACAGTGTGAAATTGTCAATGTGGGCAGTGAGATTCATCCCAGATACTTGATTATGGTACTAAAAACTATTTTAGGGGCGTTCAAAGGAGCCATATATGCATAAACTGCCCAGATATATGAGTTCAAGGACTGTGCAATGTTTAAAAGCTAGGAATAAAATTAAATGAGAAAACTATGAGCTCGTTTTCTTATTTTACTGAAAGGAATTCCTATTCCAGATGTAATTGTTAAAGTGCTTTATCAGTTGTACTATTTGGGCCTCACAGCAACAAGTGCTAATAGAATTAAATTCAAGGTCACAACCAGCAAGGCTTTAGGTGACCAGTTGATTTGTTGTTTTTACGAACCTTGTTTGAGCTGTCTTTGGGGGACAGGGCATTATTTCTGCAGGCAGCGTATATTCCCTCACTGTGCTGAAGTTTCTTATTCTCAGGTTTTGGGAGGAAGTGCTGCTTTCTTCGTCATATCCATACTTTCCCCTGACTTTTAAGCTTGTCAGAATGATTCAGTCAAGCAAATTAATATAACCATTATCTGACATATTTAGTTTATCTAATACGAACAGTAGAAATGTACTCACAGTAATTTTCAAAGCTCAATACTCTCTTATTACCATAGTGATTTTATTGATAAGAGATTTCAAAAACCTTGCCTCTGGGGCTGGAGAGATGGCTCAGCAGTTAGAACTCTGATGCTCTTGCAGAGGACCCAGGTTCGATTTTCCAGCTCCAATAAGGGAGTTTATAACTGTCTGTAATTCCTCCTGCAGGGGATCCAGCACCCTCTTCTGGTCTTTGCAGGTACCAGGTACACATGTGGTGTACAGACTTCTAGGCAGTCAAGGCAACACATACACACACACACACACACACACACACACACACACACACACACACACTAATTAAGTGAAACTAATTTTTAAAAATCATTTCACCTATCTAATTGAAACCTTTCAGAGTTTGACCACCACCTCTCTACCACCCCACTCCCATCTTCTACTTCCCAGTCATCACCGTTCTAATTTCTGTCTGTGACTGTAATGGATTTAGATTTCATAGAGGTAAAAACATGCAGTATTTGCATTTCCCTAAAAGCCTGGCTTGTTTCGCTTTGTATAGGAAGAATCTGTAAGTGTTATACATTGCATCAAGTCCTTTTTGCTTTGAGACACAGTCCCACTATATATATAGTCCTGGAATGATCTGGAATTGGCTATAGACACCAGGTTTGCCTATAACTCACAGATAGCCTTCTGCCTCTGCTTCCCAAGTGCTGGGATTTAAATACTGCACGACCACACCCTGCTATGTCTCAGGCTCTAGAAGCAGAAACTTTGAGTTTAAAACGAATAGAAAGTTTTATAGCACTGTGTTTCGGGCTCTTTAATTAATTAAATTTTTTAAATGTAAAAAAAATTACATTTAATTTTAAAAAACATACAAGCGGGAGAGTATATTTAACAATTACTAAAATGTTGTTGGGGGTTAAGTGAAAAATGAGTGTGTAAGCACTGTTCCATTGTGTACAGCTCCTAGATTAGCTCTAATCATTTATTGTTTACTCTAAGAATTTATATTCTGTGAGACAGTACTATCATTTTCATGAATTATAATTTCTAGTTCAGTCCATTGCTACTTTTCTTGTTAGCACATTAGAGGTATATATTTTTAGTATGCCCATGCTCCAGAAGAGGAAGCAATGGAATAGTAGGCTTCAAAGGTTTGATCAAGATGTCCTGGTTCTACTACAAAAATAAGTGGAAAGTCTAACCTAGAAATTCTGGCCCTGTGCTTCAGACATGCGGGGAGAGTTAGGTATGAGACACAAAAATGGGAAACAGAGAGTAGAAATGTAAAGATTCAAGATGAACACATCAGAAATGGCACATTAAAAGTCAGGGTTGGTCCAGCTGCTTAAATGAATCACAATAAACTGCTCTATAAGAAAATTAATTCTCACATCAGAATGATTGGTAAGCTTCCAAATCAACCTAGAACACAAATTGGGAGAAAGGTTCAATAGATGATAAAGGGACAGGCCCAGTTCTTGTTTTAACATAAAAGATTCCAAGTACAAGAACAGGTTAGCCAATGCCTTGGCCCTATAGCCAATTGCAGGCCATTTCAGGGCCCTGGAACTCCCAGGGATCAAGCCCTGACTAGAGTTTGGAGATGGCTGGAGAATCGGGAGGTGGCTCTCTCAAGCTGTGTCTGAAGCAAACTTCCAGCTACGCCTCTGGAAGGGATCAGAGGCTACAACAGACAAGACCAGGCAGGAGATCAGAGGCCTTTTTTTTCCCTCTCAAGGCCAGATTGAGAAGGGACCACTGAATAGAGGAAGTAAGAGATGGGCCTAACTCTTGACAATCATTGATGATGCTCCTGAGGGGGACCCATCACTGTTTTTGGTGCTTGGATACCAAGCACCACTCAGTTGTTCTTGATGAAAGAAGGTGACACAGTGTTGAAGGGAGCATTGAGATTCTGGAGAAGTTTGTTGTTGCTGCCCAGAGTCCATACTCTGGCGATCCCGTTGGGATGAATTTTATGCAGTGTTCTAGGCCACTGGTTCAAGATTTCCACTACTGGTGGGAAGAGTGTTCTGAGTGCCAAACCTATGCTAAGTGTTGCATTTGAGGCTCTGGATGAGCAGAGGAAGTAAAGATTTATTTTTTCTCCCTTTCCGGCCTGCTAGTTGCCATCTAATTTCCAGCTCAGGAACTGACAAAGTTTAGAGGGTGATCTGTTTTCTGACCTACTGCAGACACCAAACTGCCCCAGGAATGGGTCTGAGTGGACTCGTTGGTGTGGTGCTTTAAGATACTTCAAGGAGGGTTTGGGAAGTTAGCTTGTTATAGAAATACTATACCTTCACAGTGAGAAATGTCACCCTGCACACTTAAGAGATTAAGGGAAAAGCTCTTTCTAGAAGAATCCCAGCCAGCTGTTGCTACTGCCTAAAGAGGAGCAGGCCTTCAGTAAAGGAATGTGCTAACTTACACCTTAGGCATATTCAATTCACAGTCTCTGCAATCCTTAAATTTCCTTCAGGCCCAGGCCCCAATTTACACTTTGAACAATTTAAGAGGCAGGAGCCTGAAAGTCTGGCCACTTAGGCAGATGTGTGACTTACACAGCAAAGACTTTGCCAGAGTTAATTTTAAGTATGCAGGAGTTCTTCCTGCATAGTTGTTATCTGCGTTGGGTCACCTTGACCACCTGCCTGAATCAAGCTTTTCCTGATAAGACCCCAAGGGACTTAATTAAAGCCATGACTTGATTGATGTGCCCCTGCAGCAATGCAGGCACAGCTCAAAATAGATCCTGGTGAAGATAGGTGCTTGAGGGAGGGACCTAATGTCCGGTCAGTCCTGATTAAAAGAACTGTTCATCCTAGCTTTTCTCAAACAGACCTGGTGAGCACACTACTCATCTCTGAGGTATTTTGGAGGAATCCCTCCCTGAGCTAAGTTCTGCTTTGTCTGGTTTAAGAATTGTTGGTGTGGGGGTTGGGGATTTAGCTCAGTGGTAGAGTGCTTGCCTAGCAAGCGCAAGGCCCTGGGTTCGGTCCCCAGCTCCGGGGGGAAAAAAAAAAAAAGAATTGTTGGTGTGCACAAGATCTGTCAGACACTGGATCACCAACCAGGTAGCATACACCAGCTGAGATGAGGCCCCCAACACATATACAGCAGAGGACTCCTGGGTCTGGGTTCAGTCAGAGGAGATGCTTCTAACCCTCAAGAGTCCAGAGTGAAGAGCAAGACATTCTAAATCCTCCTCTGGCGTCCTACTCCAATACAGAGTTTTTAAAAGATTCTGAAGATAAACCCCATTCATGTAGAGATGGGGTGTCTCAAACGAGACGTTGTTCTCTTGAGATGGGGTGTCTCAGTAAACTTGGGGTAGGCTAGCTGGCATCAAGTCTCCATGGATCTTTCTGTTGGGTGCTAGGGTTTTGAACTAGGGTCCTCATTTTTTTGTTTTTTATTTATTTGTTTGTTTATTTTTACACTCCAGATTTTTTTCCCTTCCCGTTCAACACCCCCCCCAGGATCCCACCTCCCATACTAACCTTCCCCACCCACCCACCTCCAAGAGGATGTCCCAACTCCCACCCCACCAGACCTCACCACTCCCTGGAGCCTCCAGTTTTTTGAGGGTTAGGTGCATCTCCTCTGACTAAACCCAGACCCAGGAGTCCTCTGCTGTACATGTGTTGGGGGCCTCATCTCAGCTGGTGTATGCTACCTGGTTGGTGATCCAGTGTCTGACAGATCTTGTGCACACCAACAATTCTTTTTTTTTTTTTTTTCCCGGAGCTGGGGACCGAACCCAGGGCCTTGCGCTTGCTAGGCAAGCACTCTACCACTGAGCTAAATCCCCAACCCCCACACCAACAATTCTTAAACCAGACAAAGCAGAACTTAGCTCAGGGAGGGATTCCTCCAAAATACCTCAGAGATGAGTAGTGTGCTCACCAGGTCTGTTTGAGAAAAGCTAGGATGAACAGTTCTTTTAATCAGGACTGACCGGACATTAGGTCCGTCCCCCAAGCACCTATCTTCACCAGGATCTATCTTGAGCTGTGCCTGCCCTACTGCAGGGTCACAGCAATCAAGTCATGGGCTTTAATTAGTTCCCCTCTGGGCAGGAAGAACTGGGTCCTGGAAGTAGGGAGGGTGGAGGGCCTGGCCGGAAGAAAGATTAAAGGCCCTGGTTGGTAAAAGAGTTTCACAGAGCTGCCAAGTTTCAAACATTTCTAAGGCATGAATCAGACCACTAGTCGATGTCAAGGTCTAAGTAATGTCAATACATAGGCCTGATGAAAAGCTGAAGTACAAGCTGCTGCCAAGAGCTAAGGAATTCCTTGTTTCCTAGGTCCAAACAAAAGTAGGACCGCGTGCAAAGTAAAGGTCCTGATACCTCCGGTCTTTAACGCTAGTCACAGCAGTTCTTAGTTCGGCCACCAGATGGAGCGCTTCTCCCTAACAAGGGGAACTGGTTCTGAGCCATCTAGAGTTTCACTGCAAATCAAATTTCTCCCAAGTTTGCTTTATCTCCTGACATAGACAGTCTATGGAATTAGGTGTGCATTAGGCAGAAGACTAGTGTAGAGGGGAGAAATCAGCACCAGAGGAAATGGGAAATTCCTCGCTGTGTCACAGGCTGATACAAAAGCAAGGTCCACCCCACGCTAAAACTGTCTTGACTGGGGCTGTGCCTTCAGAAGCCAGAGCAATCCCCAAGAATCCCTGTGTAGTTTCCTCAGTGCATCTGTGGAATGAGCAGAATAGCCATCAAGTTTTCCATAAAGGCAAGTGGGAAACACAGAAGAAAAGGAGTACAACAACTTGCAGTTAAAGGGCCAATGGTCTTGCCACTGAAGGGAAATGAATATATCAGAAGGAGTGCTCATAATTGGAACTTACTATACCCTGGTATGATAACACACAGCTTTTGGCCCAGAACTCCTGGGACTGAGGTAATAGATTTCGTGAACTCTGGAACAGACAGAGGAGATAATGGAATTCCCCCCATCAGGATCATTTATGAGCAATTCTTCGCATGTCTATTGACCATATGTGTAGGTATGTCTTTCTTCAAGAAATGTCTATTGAAGTCTGTTCATTATTAAACTGGGTCATTTATTTCATTGCAACTGAGTTCTCTGTTTGAGATAGGGTTTCTCTGTGCAGCCCTGGCTATCCTGGAACTCGGTAGACCAGGTTAGACTCATACTCAGAGAGATCTACCTGGCTCTGCCTCCTGCATGCTGGGATTAAAAGCATGCACCAAGGCTATCCAGTGCAACCAAGTTCTTTATAGATTTTAGCACTAGCCTGTTATTTGATGTGTGGCTTGTAGAAACTTCCTCATGACCTTGAGGTTGTCTCCTTACTCAGTTCTCTTGGTTGTGCACTCCTATTTGTTTATGTTACTCTTTGTCTCCTAGTTGCTTTTTTGGTTAAATCCCCCATCAAATTCATTGTACAGACCAATGCCAATTTTTTCCCAGTATTTTTTTAGGTCTCTTTTTCAGTTTTTGGTGTTTTGTTTGACTGTAGAACAAAGATAATCTTCTTAAACAAAGGAGTTTTTTTTTTCAAGTTTGCCTAAAAACCATACACGTTTAAAATGACAAATTAATTGTAAGATTAATTATCATCAGAAGTTATAGTCATTTTTTTAAACTCGGGGCAATAGACTCAGAAGTGCAATTGCGGCAGGTTTTTACCTCAGGTCCTCTTTCACAGACTAGCCTTAAAGAGGTTCTAGAAAGAGGCAACCCACACTTACACCCACCAGTGAAACTCTCCCACCAACCTGAAAATGGTCCAGACACATTTTATTAACTATAGACTCCCATTAGGCTCCCTACCAGATCTCTCCCCAGATTACAAAACAAATAAAATTCAGCCTCCAGGACACAAAATAACAACAGAACATCCAAACTGGCCTAGGTAGGTCTGGTTTGTTTTTGTCCAGAAGGTCAGGAAGATGTTAATATTGAAGCCATGCTTTAAGAACTAAAAACCTTCCTAGAAAGGCCGGGTTGGAAGTGAAAAGTTTCTGTAGAAGAGCTCTAATAGTTATGAAACACTAGGAGAAAGACTTCCTTTCCTGTTTAGGTAACTGGAAGCTCCTGGGGCCAATGTCTAAATCTTCATGTGTATAGTTCCTGATTTTTTTGCTTCATGTTTTAAAAAATGTTTTTTAGATGGCTTGTATTTATCTTAGGGTCTCATACTGCTAGTTAAGCACTCTACCACTGAGCTGTCTGAACCTCCAATCCTTCATTAATCTTCTCTGTAAGTTGTAACACTGCTAAGGACAAGGCAGGGACATAGAGAATTTCTCCTCAGCTTTGGCCAAAATTCTATATAAATTAATTTGCCTGTTTTATACAGATGGATTTTTGTATTAATAATATATACAAGCATTTGGGCCCAAAGCCAGGCCTTATAGCCGGAGAATCTGTCAGTTGGATGGACAATGTACTGGAGGCTTTAGAATTTCAGGATGCACAATAACCTCATTATAAGCCAGTCAGTCAGTAGGACAGACAGATAGATGAGACAGGTTAGCTCTCTCTCTCTCTCTCTCTCTCTCTCTCTCTCTCTCCTCTCTCTGAAATCTCTCCTCTCTCCCCTCTTAGATGCCATGTGAATGGATCTCCTTGTTCCCCAGGTCCTGATTTCTCCTCTCTGCACTAATCCTCTGCCTTATGCACACCTATTCCCATACTGTCTGTGTGAGGAGGTAAAGCAAATTTGAGAGACTGAGACTTTGTAGCACTTTCACTTAAAATTGGCTGTGAGGCAGGAATGATTGAGTCTTCTGGAAGGCATCTCAGGGAACATATCTTAAATTTTCTTTAGTCACAGTGCTTATTTACTAGAAGTTACAAGGGTGTGTTTGCTTTCTTTTTAATCATTACTTGACAGGAAAATATCATATTTCCAATAAACTGTATGAAAATTTCATTCTCTTAATGTGGTAGAATTTAGATTGTAGGCATGCATGCATGTGTAACTCTCCCTCTCTGTGTGTCTGTCTGTCTTTCTGTGTCTATCTGTCTGCCCCGTGTGTGTGTGTGTGTGTGTGTGTGTGTGTGTGTGTGTGTGTGTGTGTGTGTTGGAGGCAAGATCTTTTCAATGTAGCCAGACTGACCTGTACTCACTGTATCCCTGATTCTGCCTCTCCAGTGCTGGAATTATACCACCATACTTGACTTCAGTTCACTTTTACATTATTTTATAATTTCTATATGTCAATAGTTTTTGTGGGTGCTTCATTATTTCAGTTAATAAGAATAGTACATTTTTGGATTATTCAGTTAGTGAACACTCAAAGATATCAGCTAAAGACTACTACTCCAATAGGCCTGGTGATGATAAGCCACATAGTGTCCCTTGTCTCATTCATTGTAAAAGTTCATGTCAGTTTCTAAGCTTATAGAGATTTATAATTGTGCTCTCTTCTCTTCCAGGTAGATACCCAGTGCTGTCAACATGGAGTTTCCACAATGTGTAAGGTTTTCAAGTGTGACTAAGGAATGGAAGTATTGGACTAAGGAATGGTAAAAGGCCACAAATATCAGTGTTTTCAACCATTATTTAATTGCTTTCTTAATTATTAGATTGTTTTGTGTGTGTGTGTGTGTGTGTGTGTGTGTGTGTGTGTGTTTGCACTCACACTCACAGTGTTGGGGATTGGTGCAGCCCATAGTTCCTGCTAGGAAAGTATGTCATTTACCAGTATTATCTGTTTGGGGAAGGTTATTATTCTGCCTTTTAGAAAGCACTTATGCATAGGCCTTATTCTGGTTAGGGTACAATCAATTGGTATATGAAATAGTAATCTTGCCATGTGAGGATGTTGAGTCCAAACTTCTTAGCAGTAGTCAGGATTTAAACTAATAAAGAATGCACAGTGTGGTTTCTTCTCATGTCTTGAGAATTATCTGAGGCTAAACTGTGTTCGTGAGCAGGGTATTGGATGAATACCATTGGCACCAAATAAGACCATGTGCTTTGCTCCTAACAGATAATTTCTTTGTCTGTGGGCATGGAAGCCATCCCTTAAACCCCATAGATAAACTATTTCCACCTGTTGTGGTTTGCCCTGGAGTTACTGTATTTTAATGCTAATTCCACTGCCCCAAGGACAGCTGCCTAGTCATGGACTCAGAACTCAGGTGACTTCACCAGAGCCACCTCTCCATTGAATTTGTAAAATACTGGTGAGAGGCAGGTAGGATAGAAGGAGGCCTGTCATTGGAGGAGAAGGAAGGATGGGCTAGAGAGAAGTTTGAAGGAAGAGGAGGAGACTAGGGAGAGAGAGGGAGGAGTCGGGAGCGAGAGGGGGGGATTAGATTCAGAGAATAGGGTTAGAGAAGAAAGTTGTCGACAGTTGAGCCAGTAGAACCTGAGGAGGGGGGGGGGGAAGACTGAACAGTTGATATAGTTGGAGAGTGAGTAATGAAAAAAGTGGGAAAGGGACTGTTTAAACACACGTTGGGGAACTGAGAGAGGAGGAGACAGGAGATGGAGAGAGGGGAGAAGCCATGGCAGGTGATGTTAAGATTCTGTTCTGTGTATTTATAGGTTGTTATTAATATTCTCAAGGGATGGATGGTACTGGGCTTTGTATGTTTAAGTGGGCAATTATATCTTACCAATTGGATCTAAGATTACTGTGTTATGTGTTCTTTTATGTGAGGGTTTGAGTGTAGGAAAGTGGGCTGTGTTTCCGCCAAGATATCTAGCAGATATCTGGGGCACTGAGGTGCAGGACCTAGCAGGGTAAAAGACCAACATTACCGTTTTATTTTTATATTTTTACAACAGTTATAAATATTATTTTTGATCCCTAGGAAACTCTGTAAGATATGAAGAAGAATATAATTAACTTAAATGCCTCATTTAACATTTCACTTAAAGGCTTTGTGCCCTTCCAGAATTTTCTAAATATGGTCAGAGTTCTCAGAATAAAATGTATAGACACTGAATGAAACAATGCTAAGTAGCCACCAGGGGGCGAAATTGTCTATGGATTTAAGCAGCACAGGCCAAAAAACGAGCCTCAGTTCAGCCTAGACGCCATGTTTATGTCTGTATCTGATTTTCTGTCAAGACTACAAAAAGGTCAAGTGGTGATTCTATTTCTCTTTATTCCCTTGGTTTTAGAACACTTCTGTTCCTGTCCAAGGCTGCTGTGGGAGCCATGCGGTGCTGTGCCTGCTGTGTCACTACCAGGTAGAAGAGAGAAATGATGCTGCGTTCCTCTAGCTCTTCCGCTGTTAGGATTCTAGTTCCCGCGTCTCTGATCACCTCTGGATTGGCCACCATAGGAGTGGACTTAAAGGATGAAGAGAAAGGCAAAACTAACATTTTTTTGAGACACCAGATACTCTAATTAGAAATACAGTATTATACCTTACCATAATTGCTATAAAAATATGAGACCCAGAAAGGTTAACTTGTTGTTTTGGCTATCACTTTAATTTAGCAATTATTATTAAGCATTGCCAGTATGATTGCACTTATAACTGCTCTAGGTCGTCAGCCCTGTAGTCTTTTCAGGCAACTTGAAGGTAACATTCATTTTAGAGTACTTTCTTCCATACTGCTAGAAGATACAGACATTTCAAATGGCAATACTGATAGGAGACATAAAATCCAGAATATTATAATCAAATATCTGGCCAGTGTTCAGACTTAACTTGGTTGTGCCATTTAAAGAGAATTTGCAGTTGGTTTACTTAAATCATGATCCAGACAAGGTTCATACACTGGATTCACTTGCAGTGTGAACTATGAGGTATTTTATGTAAAGGAAATGAGAGTAAAATACTCAGTTGAATCAGGTAGTCCTCTTGTTTAGGAAGCCATAATATTTGTCCTTAAGGAACTCTGTCTTGGGTTTCTATAACGCTCTATGAGTATATCCATCGCAAGCCTTGTATTATTAGTGTGTGTTTATGCATGAGTCCTCATTTAAATGAGTAACTTCATTTAAAGGCAGGTCACAGTTCATCTTCAACACTACACTTTTTGTACCTAGCGTAGTTACTGGTACATAGAAGGAAGCAGCATACTTTTCTTGAACTTGGGGGTAGGAACCAGTGAAATCTTTATAGCATGGCTTTGCCATGATAAGGTTTTCCCTGGAGATACATAAAGGTTGCTAGTTGTTTTGGAACTATGGAAGAGTGTAAGCAGGGAGGAGCCTATTGCAGAGTTCACACTAACAAGATTGATGGTCAGAACTGAACTAGGGTGATGACAGTGAATATTAAGAAAAGACCATGGGCTGGATAGATGGCTCAGTGGTTAAGAGCACTGGCTGCTCTTCCAGAGATCCTGAGTTCAATTCCCAGCAACAACATGGTGGCTCACAAACATTTGTCATGGGATCTGATGCCCTCTTCTGGCTGAACACAGCAACAGTGTACTTACATATATTAAAAATAAACAGAAATAGCATAGTCACATATTTATTAAATAATAAATAAATAAGAAAGAAAGAAAGAAAGGAAGGAAGGAAGGAAGGAAGGAAGGAAGGAAGAAAAGATCGAGTGGAGAGTTACTGACAGGGCAGTTTGCACAATTTGGGAACTATTAACTATGTGGAGAATGGAAGCTCCATGCTTAGGTAATGGTGACACCGCTTGAAGAATCCAAGCAAGACAGGGAAGCAGGTTTGGGGTAGGGAAAATCAATTCAGTTTGGACCATGCTAAAGTTGACATGACTACTAGGAAGTTTTTATCTATCAGAAATTGGGAGGTCAAAACTTAAAAGAGAAGTCAGGAGTGAAAATTGGGGCATCTATGGGGACATAGATGGGGCTTAAAATTATCCTCCATCATTCACAGATAGAATATGTACTGAAACAGGAAGTGAGACTTAAGAAACCCTTACGTTTATCAAGTAAAAGCCCAAGAGGAAGATGGAAAAGGAATAGTCATAGACATTGGAGAAAAACCAAGATACTGTGGTATCATTGCAGCCAAAGAAGAAGCTTCAGGAAAGAACAAACTAGGAGCATGGGGCACTTTACTGACAGTTAGGGAGGTGGTGGTAAGGACAAGTCCTGTGTGGCTGAGATATGTACAGTGTTGTGGCAGGAGATGAGCCCAGAGGTCCTGACCCAAAACAAGCTTGGTTATGAGGTTAAAGGACTCTGGGCTATGTTTTGTAGGTAATGGAGAATCATCAGTGGTTTTCAGACAGGGAGGACCTGATCAGAGCAAGGTTTTACAAAGGTTTTACATGCTGGGGTGGTATGGTAGATCCTATACAAGAATGGGACTGAAGACAGAAATCATCAAATGAAATGGAGGGACACTTAGGTTGTGGGCAGAGGCCCCATCTTTGAAGATCCTTAGCAGATAAAATTGGCAAGGCCTAAAAGCAATAGTGAACACTCAGTGTGCCATATCGTAATTATTAATAACTATGTGAATTATCTTGTCAAATCCTCCCAACAAACTTAAGAGATAGATAAGCATCATTAATGTCATTTTGTTCTTGATAAAACAGGAACATAAGAGATAAAGACATTGATAAACAGAAGAGTAATTGGAAGAACTCTATATATGAAACTGGTGGTTCGGCTAGCTGTTCCAGTAGCTCAAACCTATGGCCTTCCACAAGTACTCTTATTACTGACCTTATCTCCAGCCTCGTTTTATTTATTCTTTTATTTTTAGAAAAGATCTCACTGCCTACCATAGGCTGACCTTGAATATGTTCTGTAACCTAAGCAAGTCTTCAATTTGCTATCCTCCTGCCTCAGTCGTTCCAGTAGCTGGAATTATCAGCCTATGCTTCTAGGTCTGGCTGTGACATCCATTCCTTTTGCCTTGATTAGCTGTGGGAAGCGAGAAGAATGTTATGAGGTATCAGGCTCGGTATAAGTTGCCAGATATCCAAATCACAATGGGTGGAACAGGATGGAAATTATTCACATTTCTTAAGGGTTTACTGTCCCATCATCTCTACAATGTGATATTTGTCCTCAGGATACTAGAAACAACAGCAGCACGCACATTCACACTGTAAGCAGCAAAATGCAGCATGGGAAAAGGAACAGCATGGGGATAGCTAACTGTTTCTGCTTTAAAAAAGTTCAGGACTGTGATATTAGCTAGAATATTGGCTGCAGCATGTAAGTGCCACCAATTAAAGTCGAAAACACAGGAAACCTGTTAGATGTGTGTGTACGTTGGTAGAGGTAGGGGACAACTTGTGGAAGTCAGGTCTCCCCCTTTACCATTACAGTGTGTTCTCTCCTTCCACATTGTGGGTCCTGGAGATTGAAGTCCAGTGGTCAGCCTTGGGGCCATCCCTTCCCACCCTGAGCTATCTCTTAGACTGCAAATCAATTAAAGTTCCATTGTCTGTTGGACTACCATTTCTGTCCAGCCATGCAATTCTAGTGGTGTTTTCCAATCACTGTCTTGTCTCCCTAACCATAGTTGACTTGATTGGTTAATGCATGGCTTTGCCATCTAGGGCAGACAGTCAGAATTCTTCTCTTTGATTGTCTTTTCCTTAATTGGAAAAAAATAGTGTGTTCTAGTTTGTATTAGTCACCCAAAGAAAATCTCTCTCTCTCTCTCTCTCTCTCTCTCTCTCTCTCTCTCTCTCTCTCTCTCTCTCTTTTGTGTGGCCCAGCTATGGGGTGTATGTTTGGAAATTTCTGGTGGCCTTTTGCACCATAGGAAGGAAACTTGTCTAAAAGAATGTCGTTTTCAGGCTGAGCAACTGAGAGCTTCCCATCGGTGCTCAAGTCTCCAGTCTTGCTTGCTCTTCAGTCCCATCCACCTAGGATGGATTACCTATGTTACCGTCAATAGAATTTTTTCTTTTGCATTGAGTTTTTGTCACTTGCAATCAAGAAAGTTCTGATTAAAGCTCTACTCTAAAGGACAGTTCTGGACTCAGTGTAGATGTGTTTAGCACTTATGTGTCAGAAGGGTCATAATAAATAGAAACTAGAAGCAAGAAGACAATTTGCAGAACTATTACTAGTCTCTCTGAAAACTGACAACCACAAGCCACAACATTAGAGGCTTCTGTAGTCCTGGCTAGGTTTGCTGTGCCCTCTTCTAGATAGTTGAACAGCTGCCCGCATCTTCAGGCTGGTCATCCTTAAATGGTTGTTTCCTATTCAGATGAGCATATTTCCCTCTATATCTTTTGGCATTGTTACAAAGCTGCTTAAAAATCCTTGTCTTCTAATCTGGCATGTTGGTCATCTTGGGATCAGTCTTTTTTAGTGCCTTTATATTCACAAGTCACAGTTTCCTGTTTCCCGTGTAAATCCAATCATTCTAGCTTGTCTCATGGATCTTGTCTAAGACTGTTTGAAATGGATACCCTTATGCCGTAGGAAGAGCATTGAGATTTGTTCGTGTTTTAGTAGGGAGTTAGTGAAGAACAACTGCAAATGAGTTTGCTTAGCTTTATCTGGGCTATTGAGAGATGGTACTATGTGTGCATAATTCAGAGGTCAGCAAGAAACCTGGGCGGTTTCTGTGCAGAATTTAGCTCCTCCATATCAGGCGCCCTCCATCCCAGGATTTTATTGTCCACGCTTTTCAGCTTGTAGGAAAACCCAGAACTCTGTCCTCCAGTCTTTACGTCAGTAAGGTCCAGTTTAAGTCACCAGTCAGGAATAAAATGCCTTAAAACTGGGGGTGTCATCTAGTTCTGACCTTTTCTATGAAATGCCACTTTTCTGTCACTTTTTTACTGCTTTGGGTTACTTGTCAATACTTGCATGTAGCTTTTTTTTTTTAAGTCTTCTCCAGAGTATACAGTTGTTTTATCTGAACAAAGGCCAATTTCATAGGAGCTACTTGGGACCTGAGTGGAAATCAAAGCCTGTGTGGGCTGGGTTACATAACTTGAGGCACACACAGCGTGAATACTCTAGAGACATAGCAAAAATGTAAACCTAGTATGCTGACTGGTTCTATGTCAACTTGACCCTAAGCAAGAGTCATCAGAGAGGAAGAAGCTTCAATTGAGAAAATGACTCCATGAGATCCAGCTGTAAGGCATTTTCCTAGTTAGTGATAGATGGGGGAAGACCCAGCCCTGGGCCTGTGGCCATTTGTTCTCTAAGAAAGCAGGCTGAGCAAGCCATGGGGAACAAGTCAGTAAGTAGCACCCTCCAGGTGCTCAACATCATCCTACCTCCAGGTTCTTGCTCTGTTGGCTAGTTCTTGTCCTGACTTCCTTTGGTGTTGAACGACAATGGGGACGTGTAAGCCAAAGAAACCCTTTTCTCCCCACTTGCTCTTTGGTCATAGTCTTTCATCACAACAGTAGCCACCCTAACTAAGACATCTGGGATCTGCATGTTTGATTCAGCTAATGTGACTTGATACAGACAGGTTTATAACCATGTAAGGTAAAGGGGATACGTTCAGTTGGCATGCTTAGAGGAATGAGAAGCTTGATAATTGTCCACTAGGGGGCTCTCGTGAATTCAAATTGCTTCACCATAAACAGGTAAAATTCCACAGCAGGTAATCTAATACCTCTTCCATGAGTACCTTCAGGGATCAAGTATCCTCTACCCTAATATCTCTGATTTTCAAAAGCAATGTTAAATGAGCTCTAGTGAACTGTAATTTCTGTGCAGCTGTGTTAGATGGACAGAGCAAGACTCTCACACAACCCTCTGCCAGATCTGGTGTCTGTGATAGAAAGGAGGGGATACATAGACAAGTTATTTAAAACCTTAACTAGGGATGAGTGACAGCATATAGGAGAAGGGATATTAAGAAGGAAACCCAAACTTCTCCTTTAGGCACACAGAAATATGGTAAATATACAATTAAAAAGATTAGAAAAAAAACAAGTTTAAGGAAGGTGATGTTTCAGCTTTGGCCCTGTTTGAAATATCTGTGAAGCATCTAAGTAGATGCACAGGAATTTGGGAAACTGGGGAGATCTCTGGAATAGAAATCTACATTGAAGAATGCCCAGTAGAGAAGTGATAGATGAGGCTATGGATATGAATGAGATACTCGGATAGAATGTGCCAAGTGAAAAGAGAATTGATGATACAGCCTGGTTAGAGGGCAGAGAATAATAAGAGGGTCAGTTTGGGAAATTGTGAAGTCACTATAAAAGGGGAATTAGAAAAGGTTGTATGTAGAAGTAAAGGAGACGTTCAACCCAGTGGTGTTCAGTAGGGTCTAATGCTGTAAAAGCAAGCATTGTACACAGAACATATCAGATCTAACATTTGTAGTTGGAATGCAGTGTCCAGGAGCACGATCATTTTGCAATAACACAGAGTTCATGGGGTGGTAAACTGCTTAGAGGTGGTATCATGTAGCTCCTGTTAACCATTCTTCTCAGTAGTCATCCCCCGTGTGGTCCCATGCTCTCAAGTTTGGTGCGTTCTATAAGTAGTTTTAACTGATAGTATGTATGGAACTGATGCTACTTGTTTACAGATAAGTGTAGCTCACGCCCCTCATCAAAGAGCCTTTCAACCAGGTGTGGTGGTGCATTTCTTTAATCCCAGCACTGGGGAGGCAAAGGCAGGTGGATCTCTACTAGACTAGGCCAGTCATGTCTACCTACTGAATTCCAGGCCAACTCCCATAACATAATGAGACCCCGTCTATACAGGCACATGTGCGTGCACATACACACAGATAAATAAACAAAAAGCTCCCATTTATAACAGATAGAGGTTAATATAGAGATACAGAGATCCACAAGTGGTCAGATCGCAAAGACTAAGTGCCTGTGGGATGCCCAACTCCAGCTGATAGATCTGGAATGGCACCCTACACCTAAGGCTAAGGGAAAAGTCACAGAAGGGAAGGTAGGAAGTGAGAACCATAGGACCGAAATATCTGTTGTTTTATAGTGTCCCATAGACATGTGTACATGACAGAGGAAAATGTATCCATGAACTCTCAGCAATGTTTGCCTGAACAAAACCAGCATAATGACAGCACCAGTTGACCTGCCACCACATGGTCCCACTCCTAGATCACAAGCGGCAAGTGGCCAGTGGCTGATAAGATAGGGTGAATGAGTTTCCTCTAGGGATGAACTTTCACAGAGGCTGTAACTAATAATTAAAGGAGAGGCTGTAGTTGAAGAGGGGGAAGAGAGAGAGGAGAAAGAGAATACTCTTGCATGAAGTTCCCCCAAGACACTTAAAAAAACAGTAGGTTGTAAGCCACCTCACTTTCACTGTAGCCTTTTGGTTCCATGAACAACCATATAAGAAGTCTGTCTTGCTAATCAGGATAAGTGGAGGATACTTGAGATGACATGGAAAAGGAGCACCCTGGTTAATCCCAGGTTTCTAGATCTGAACAGGCATGTGAAAGAGACCATCTGGGCCCCTCCAGACCTATTACTGACCAGCTAGGTACCATGGAGTGGCCTAGTAGAAAAGAAGCAGAGTAAATTTAAACCACAAGGGAATGGCCTGATAGCAGCTAGGCTCCCTATGCAATTGAAGGAATATTTTACTTGAATAGTACTTTGACATGATGTATTTATATTCTTATTCTAATTTTAAGGTACAGGTGTTTTGCCTAAATATACATTTGGGCAGCACATACATCCTGGTACCTCTGAAGGCCAAAAGAGGGTGTCCTCTGGCACTGCACTTACAGATATTAGTGAGCCATCATGTGGGTGCTAGGAATCGGACCTGGGTCCTCTGCAAGAGGAGACCGTGCTTTTAACTGCTAAGCCATCTCTCAGCTCCTGGGGGACTTTTTAAAATAATACTGATAGATACATGGGACTGTGTACAATTAATAGGGGACTTTGCTATAATGATGGTATGTGCTTGGAAACGTGCATATACAGATAGGGAAAAGCTAGGAGGAAGAAGAATTGAGATGCAAAAGAGGAAGGAGATAGCTGATGTATAAGATATCTAAGAAGGGAAGATGAGATCCAAACTCTGCTGATGGAACTGAGCTTTGTACTTTTCGGCCTATTTTTCCTTTGTTTTCTTCTTTGATATTTTCTTTATTTACATTTCAAATGTTATCCCCTTTCTGATTTCCCTTCTGGAATCCCCTATTGCTTCCCCTCTGATGCTGCCTCTATGAGAGTATTCCCCCACCTACCCACCCACTCCCTCCTATCTCCCCACCCTGGCTTTCCCCCACACCTGGGAATTGAGACTTTACAGGGCCAAGGGCCTCACCTCTCATTGATGCCCAATAAGGCCATCCTCTGCTACATATGTGGCTGGAGCCATGGGTCCCTCTTTGGTTGGTGGTTTAGTCCCTGGGAGCTCTGGGGAGTCTGGTTAGTGGATATTGTTGTTCTTCCTATGGGGTTGCAAACCCCTTCAGCTCCTTCCATCATTTTTCTAACTCCTTAATTAGGTACCCTGTTCTCAGTTCAATGGTTGGCTGCGAGCATTCTCCTCTGTATTTGTCATGCTCGGGCAGAGCCTCTCAGGAGACAGCTATATCAGGCTCCTGACAGTGTGGACTTCTTGGCATCAGCAATATTGTCTGGGTTTGGGGACAGTATATGGGATGGATTCCTGGATGGGACTGTCTCTGGATGACCTTTCCCCCAGTCTCTACTCCACACTTTGTCTCTGTATTTCCTCCTGTGAATATTTTGTTCTCCCCTATTTGGTCTTCCTTCTTCTTGAGCTTCATGTGGTCATGTGGATTTTGCATTTTGGGTAATTTGAGCTTTTGGGCTAATATCCACCTGTCAGTGAGTGCATAGCATGTATGATCTTTTGTGATTGGTTTACCTCACTCAGGATGAAATTTTCTAGTTCCATCCATTTGCCTATGAATTTCATGAAGTCATTGTTTTTAATAGCTGAATAGCATTCCATTGTGTAAATATACCATATTTTCTGTAACCATTCCTCTGTTGAAGGACATCTGGGTTCTTTCCAGCTTCTGGCTATTATAAATAAGACTGCTATGAACATAGTGGAGCATGTGTCCTTGTTATATGTTGGGGCATCTTTTGGATATATGCCCAGGAGTGGTATAGCTGACTCCTCAGGTAGTACAATGCCCAGTTTTCTAAGGAAACTCTAGACTGATTTCCAGAATGGCTGTACCAGCTCAAAATCCCACAAACAGTGGAAGAGTGTTCCTCTTTCTCTACATCCTCACCATCATCTGTTGTCACCTGATTTTAGCCATTCTGACTGGTGTGAGGTGGAATCTCAGGGTTGTTTTGATTTGCATTTCCCTGATGACTAAGTATGTTGAACATTTCTTTGGGTGCTTCTCAGCCATTCGATAATTCTTCAGTTGAGAATTCTTTGTTTAAATCTGTCCCCCATTTTTAATAGGGTTATTTGATTCTCTGGAGTCTAACTTAAGTTCCTTGTATACATTAGATATTAGTTCTCTATCAGATGTAGGATTGGTAAAGATCCTTTCCCAATCTGTTGGTTGCCGTTTTGTCCTAATGACAGTGTCTTTTGCTTTACAAAATCCTTGCAGTTTTATGAGGTCCCATTTGTCAATTCTTGATGTTAAAGCATAAGCCATTGGTGTTTTGTTCAGGAAATTTCCCCCAGTGCCCATGTGTTCAAGACTCTTCCCTACTTTTTCTTCTATTAGTTTGAGTGTATCTGGTTTGATGTGGAGGTCCTTGATCCACTTGGACTTAAGCTTTGTACAGGGTGATAAGAATGGCTCGATCTGCATTCTTCTACATGCTGACCTCCAGTTGAACCAGCACCATTTGCTGAAAATGCTATCTTTTTGCCATTGGATGGTTTTGGCTCCTTTGTCAAAGAACAAGTGACCATAGGTGTGTGGGTTCATTTCTGGGTCTTCAATTCTATTCCACTGGTCTATCTGTCTGTCTCTATACCAATACCATGCAGTAATAGTGCTTGAGTTCAGGGATAGTGATCCCCCCAGATGTTCTTTTATTGTTGAGTATAGTTCTCGCTATCCTGGTTTTTTTGTTATTCCAGATGAATTTGCAAATTGTTCTGTCTAACTCTATGAAGAATTGGATTGGAATTTTGATGAGGATTGCATTGAATCTTTAGATCACTTTTGGTAAAATGGCCATTTTTACTATATTAATCCTGCCAATCCATGACCATGAGCATGGGAGATCTTTCTATCTTCTGAGATCTTCTTCAATTTCTTTCTTCAGAGGCTTGAAGTTCTTATTGTACAGATCTTTTACTTGCTTGGTTAAAGTCACACCGAGGTATTTTATATTATTTGGGACTATTATGAAGGGTGTTTCCCTAATTTCTTTCTTGGCTTGTTTCTCTTTTGTGTAGAGGAAGGCTACTGATTTATTTGAGTTAATTTTATACCCAGCCACTTTGCTGAAGTTGTTTATCAGCTTTAGTAGTTCTCTGGTGGAACTTTTGGGATCACTTAAATATACTATCATATCATCTGCAAATAGTGATATTTTGACTTCTTCCTTTCCAATCTCCTTTTGTTGTCTTATTGCTCTGGCTAGGACTTTGAGAACTATATTGAATAAGTAGGAAGAGAGTGGGCAGCCTTGTCTAGTCCCTGATTTTAGTGGGATTGCTTCAAGTTTCTCTCCATTAAGTTTGATGTTGACTTCTGGTTGCTTGTATATGGATTTTACTCTGTTTAGGTATGGGCCTTGAATTCCTTTTCTTTCCAAAACTTTTAGCATGCAGAGGTGTTGAATTTTATCAAATGCTTTCCCAACATCTAATGAAATGACCACATGGTTTTTTCTTTGAGTTTGTTTATATAATGGATTATGTTGATGGATTTCTGTATATTGAACCATCCCTGCATCCCTGGGATGAAGCCTACTTGATCATGATGGATGATCGTTTTGATATGTTCTTGCATTGGGTTTGTAAGAATTTTATTGAGTACTTTTGTATCAATGTTCATAAAGGAAATTTGTCTGGAGTTTTTTCTTTGTTGAGTCTTTGTGTAGTTTAGCTATAACTGTAGTTGTGGCTTCCTAGAATGAATTAGGTAATGTTCCTTCTGTTTCTATTTTGTGGAATAGTTTGAAGAGTATTGGTATTAGGACTTCTTTCATGGTCTGTAGAATTCTGCAATAAATCCATCTGGTCCTGGAATTTTTTTCGTTAGGAGACTTTTTAATAACTGATTCTATTTTTTTAGGGGTTATGGGATAGTTTAGATGGTTTATGTGATCCCGATTTAACTTTGATACCTAGTACCTGTCTAGAAAATTGTCCATTTCTTCCAGATTCTCTAGTTTTGTTGAGTATAGGCCTTTGTAGTAGGATCTGATGATTTTTTGAATTTCTCCAGTTTCTGTTGTGTGTCTCCCTTTTCATTCCTGATTTTGTTAATTTGGATATTGTCTCTGTGCCCTCTGGTTAGTTTGGCTAAGGGTTTATCTATCTTGTTGATTTTTTTCTCAAAGAACCAGCTCCTGGTTTTGTTGATTCTTTGTATAGTCCTTTTTGTTTCTACTTGGTTGATTTTAGCCCTGAGTTTGATTATTTCCTGCCTTCTACTTCTACTGGGTGTATTGGCTTCTTTTTGTTCTAGAGCTTTCAGATATGCTGTCAAGCTGCTGACGTATGCTCTTTCCTGTTTCTTTCTGCAGACACTCAGAGCTGTGAGTTTTCCTCTTAGCACTGTGTTCCATAAAGTTGGATATGCTGTGCCTTCATTTTCATTGAATTCTAAAAAGTCTTTAATTTTTCTTTATTTCTTCCTTGACTAAGTTATCATTGAGTAGAGCATTGTCCAGTTTTCATGTGTACGTGGCCTTTCTGTTGTTTTTGTTATTGAAGACCAGCTGTAATCCATGGTGATCTGATAGGTGATCCTGTTTTGTGACCCATTATACGGTCATTTTTGGAGAAGGTACCCTGAGGTGCTGAGAAGAAGTTATATTCTTTTGTTTTAGGATGAACTGTCCTACAGATATCTGTCAAATCCATTTGTTTTATAACTTCTATTGGTTTCTCTGTGTCTCTGTTTAGTTTCTATTTCCATGATATGTCTATTGCTAAGAGTGGGGTGTTGAAGTCTCCCACTATTATTTTGTGAGGTACAATGTGTGCTTTGATCTTTAGTAAGGTTTCTTTTATGTATGTAGGTGCCCTTGTATTTGGAGCATAGATAGTCAGAATTGAGAGTCTTCTTAATGGATTTTTCCTTTGATAAGTATGAAGTGCCCTTATCCTTTTTGATAACATTTGTTTGAAAATCAATTTTAGTTGATGTTAGAATGGCTACTCCGGCTTCTTTCTTGGGGCCATTTGCTTGGAAAATTTTTTCCAGCCTTTTACTCTGAAGTAGTGTCTGTCTTTTTCACTGAGGTGCGCTTCCTGTATGCAGGAAATACTGGGTCCTGTTTACATATCCAGTCTTTTAGTCTATGTCTTTTTATTGGAGAATTGAGTCCGTTGATGTTGAGAGATATTAAGGAATAGTGATTGTTGTTTCCTGTTGCTTTGTTGTTAGAGGTGAGATTATGTTTGTCTTTCTTCTTTTGTGTTTGTTGCAAGGAGATTACTTTCTTGCTTTTTCTAGGATGTATTTTCCATCCTTGTGTTGGAGTTTTCCATTTATTTTCCTTTGTGGTGCTGGAGTTGTAGAAAGATATTGTGTAAGTTTGGTTTTGTCATGGAATATCTTGGTTTCTCCATCTATGTTAATTGAGAGTTTTGCAGGATACAGTAACCTGGGCTGGCAGTTGTGTTCTCTTGGGGTCTGTATGACATCTGTCCAGGATCTTCTGGCTTTCATAGTCTCTGGTGAAAAGTCTGATGTGATTCTGATAGGTCTGCCTTTAAGTGTTACTTGACCTTTTTCCCTTACTGCTTTTAATATTCTTTTTTTCTTTTGTGCATTTGGGGTTTTGACTATTATGTGACGGGGGGAGTTTCTTTTCTGGTCCAACCTATTTGGAGTTCTATAGGCTTCTTGTATGTTTATGGGCATCTCTTTCTTTAGGTTAGGGAAGTTTTCTTCTATTATTTTGTTGAAGGTATTTACTGGTCCTTTGAGATGGGAGTCTTCACTCTCTTCTATACCTATTATCCTTAGGTTTGATCTTCTCATTGAGTCCTGGATTTCCTGTATGTTTTGGGTTAGGAACTTTTCCGTTTTGCATTTTCTTTCATTGTTGTGTCAATGTTTTCCATGGTAGCTTCTGTATCTGAGATTCTCTCTTCTATTAATTGTATTCTGTTGGTGATGCTTGCATTTATGGTTCCTGATCTCTTTCCTAGGTTTTCTGTCTCCAGGGTTTTCTCCTTTTGTGATTTCTTTATTATTTCTATTTCCACGATCCTGGATGATTTTGTTCAATTTCTTTACCTGTTTGGTTGTGTTCTCCTGTATTTCTTCTTTTTTTTTTTTTTTTTTTTTTTTTTTTTTTTTTTGGAGCTGGGGGACCAACCCAGGGCCTTTGCGCTTGCTAGGGCAAGCGCTCTACCACTGAGCTAAATCCCAACCCCTTCTCCTGTATTTCTTTAAGGGAGTTATTTATGTCCTTCTTAAAGTCCTCTATCATTATCATCATGAGATATGATTTTAAATCAGAATCTTGTTTTCAGGTGTGATGGGATGTCCAGGACTTGCTGTAGTGGAAGAATTGGGTAGCCTTGGGTTTTGTTGCTTATGTTCTTGTGCTTGCCTCTTGTCATCTAGTTATCTCTAGTGCCTGCGCTTGTTGTCTCTGACTGGACCCTGTCCTTCTTATGACCTTGATTGTATCAGAACTCCTCAGAGTCCAGGAGTCTCTGGGATTCTGGGATCCTGGGATCCTGAGTGTGTCAGAACTCCTGGCAGTCAAGCCACCTCTGAGATACTGAAGTCCTGGTGTGACCAGGCTCCTCAAGAGCGTGGGAGATCTCCTGGGAGTCAAGCTTTCTCAGGGTGTTGCAGGAGTGGGTGGGGGGAGGTCAAAGCCCTGAGTTTGCTCTGAGCACAGATAAAAGCTGTACAGTGCCACATGTTGCTCTGGGAGTTGTGTTTCCAAGGTTCCTATATGGGTCCCAGTTATGCTGGGTGTTAGGGAAGAAGTTGTGATTTCAACTGTGTCCTTGAGTGTGTCAGAGCTCCAGTGCTCCTGGTTGTGTATGATCTCCTGGGAGTTTAGCTTCCTCTGTGATTCTGTGATCCTATGCTCCTGTGATTCTGTGTTCCTGTGAACCCAGGGGTGTTAGTGTACCTGGGTGATAGGCTTCCTGTAGAACGTGTTGTGGAAATTGGTACGGAACTAGCGCTCAAGGTCTGGTCTGCTCAGGGTACAAGTTCAGACTGGAAGGGACACCTGAGGCTGGCTGGGCAGGGGTTCCAGCATCCATGGATCCCAGGGGACTCAGTCACTCCAGGTGTTGGGACAGATGTTGTGTCCTCCTCACCTATGATCCTAGATGTGTTAGCACACCTGGGTGATGGGCTTCCTCTGGGTGTTGTGGGAATAGGTGTGGAACCAGTGCCCAAGGTCTGCTCAGGGAATAAGTTCAGACCGGAAGAGCTCAGCTTTTTTTGTTAATTGGATATTTTTTATTTATATTTCTTATTTTTTTAGTTTCTTTCTTTTTTATTTATTAGATATATTTCTTTACTTACATTTCAGATGATATTCCCCTTCCCAGTTTCCTGTCTATAAGCCCTCCTTCCCTCCCCTTCCTCTTCCCCCATACCGGTATTCCCCCATACTTCCCCTTACTGCCCCTCCCCCCCATATTCCCCTGCTGGGGGCTCCAACCTTAGCAGGACCAAGGGCTTCCCTTCCACTGGTGCCCCAACAAGGCTATTCTCTGCTACATATGCATTTGGAGCCTTGGGTCAGTCTGTGTATAGACTTTGGGTAGTGGTTTAGTCCCTGGTAGCTCTGGTTGGTTGGCATTGTTGTTCTTATGGGGTTGCAAGCCCCTTCAGCTCTTTCAATGCTTCCTCTAATTCCCCACAAGGGGGTCCTGTTCTCAGTTTGGTTGTTTGCTGCTAGCATTGACCTCTGTACTGGACATGCTCTGGATGTGTCTCTCAGGGGAGATCTATATCCAGTCCCTTTCAGCACACACTTTTTAGCTTCATCAATCTTATCTAGCTTTGGTGGCTATACATATATGGGCCACATGTGGGGCAGGCTCGGAATGGCCATTCCTTGAGTTGCTGCTCTAAATTTTGCTTCCATATCCCCTCCTATGGATATTTTCCCCCTTTTAAGAAGGAGTAGGAGCATCCGCATTTTGGTCATCCTTCTTCTTGAGCTTCCTGTTGTCTGTGGATTGCATCTTGGGTAATTTGAACTTTTGGGCTGATATCCACTTATCAATGAGTGCATTCCAAGTGTGTTTTTCTGTGATTGGGTTAGCTCACTCAGGATGATATTTTCCAGTTCCATTCATTTGCCTATGAATTTCATAAAGTCATTGTTTTTGATAGCTGAGTAATATTCCATTGTGTAGATGTAACACATTTTCTGTATCCATTCCTCTGTTGAAGGGCATCTGGGTTCTTTCCAGCTTCTGGCTATTATAAATAAGGCTGCTATGAACATAGTGGAGCATGTGTCTTTTTTATATGTTGGAGCATCTTTTGGATATATGCCCAGGAGAGGTATAGCTGGATCCTCAGGCAGTTCAATGTCCAATGTTCTGAGGAACTTCCAGACTGATTTCCAGAGTGGTTGTACCAGTCTGCAATCCCACCAACAATGGAGGAGTGTTCCTCTTTCTCCACATCCTCGCCAGCATCTGCTGTCACCTGAGTTTTTGATCTTAGCCAATCTGACTGGCGTGAGGTGGAATCTCAGGGTTGTTTTGATTTGCATTTCCCTTATGACTAAAGATGTTGAACATTTCTTTTGGTGCTTTTTTTGTTACTCAGTAATCCTGAGCTGAGAATGTTTTTTTAGCTCTGTACCCCATTTTTAATAGGGTTATTTGGCTCTCTGGGTTCTTTTGTACATTTTGGATATTAGCCCTCTACCAGATGTGGGATTGGTAAAGATTTTTTCCCAATCTGTTGGTTGCTGTTTTGTCCTAACGACAGTGTCCTTTGCCTTACAGAAGCTTTGCAGTTTATGAGGTCCCATTTGTCGATTCTTGATGTTAAAGCATAAGCCATTGGTGTTTTGTTCAGGAAATTTTCTCCAGTGCCCATGTGTTCGAGACTCTTCCCCACTTTTTCTTCTATTATTTTGAGTGTATTTGGTTTGATGTGGAGGTCCTTGATCCACTTGGACTTAAGCTTTGTACAGGGTGATAAGAATGGCTCGATCTGCATTCTTCTACATGCTGACCTCCAGTTGAACCAGCACCATTTGCTGAAAATGCTATCTTTCTTCCATTGGATGGTTTTGGCTCCTTTGTCAAAGATCAAGTGACTATAGGTGTGTGGGTTCATTTCTGGGTCTTCAATTCTATTCCACTGATCTATCTGCCTGTCTTTGTACCAAGACCATACAGTTTTTATCACTATTGCTCTGTAATAGTGCTTGAAGTCAGGGATGGTGATTCCCCCAGAAGTTCTTTTATTTTTGAGCATAGTTTTCGCTATCCTGGATTTTTTGTTATTACAAGTGAATTTGCAAATTGCTCTTTCTATCTCTATAAAGAATTGAGTAGGAATTTGATGGGGATTGCATTGAGTATGTAGATCACTTTTGGCAAAATTGCCATCTTTACTATATTAATCCTGCCAGTCCATGAGCAGGGAAGATCTTTCCATCTTCTGAGATCTTCTTCAATTTCTTTCTTCAGAGACTTGAAGTTCTTGTCATACAGATCTTTCACTTGCTTGGTTAGCGTCACACCAAGATATTTTATATTATTTGGGACTATTGTGAAGGGTGTCATTTCCCTAATTTCTTTCTCAGCCTGTTTATCCTTTGAGTACAGGAAGGCTACTGATTGAGTTAATTTTATAACCCGACACTTTTCTGAAGTTATCAGGTTAAGTAGTTCTCTGGTGGAACTTTTGGGGTCACTTAAGTATATCATATCATCTGCAAATAGTGATATTTTGACTTCCTCCTTTCCAATTTGTATCCCTTTGACCTCCTTTTGCTGTCTGATTGTTCTGATTACTCAAAGCCCTAGCCAGAACTATATTGAATAAGTAGGGAGAGAGTGGGCAGCCTTGTCTATTCCCTGATTTTAGTGGGATTGCTTCAACTTTATCTCCATTTAGTTTGATGTTAGCTACTGGTTTACTGTATATTGCTTTTACTGTGTTTAGATATGGGCCTTGAATTCCTGATCTTTCCAGGACTTTTATCATGAAGGGGTGTTGAATTTTGTCAAATGCTTTCTCAGCATCTAATGAAATGATCATGTGATTCTTATCTTTTGAGTTTGTTTATATACTGGATTACATTGATGGATTTTCATATACTAAACCATCCCTGCATCCCTGGGATGAAGCCTATTTGATCATGATGGATGATCGTTTTACTGTGTTCTTGGATTCGGTTTGCAAGAATTTTATTGAGTATTTTTGCATCAATATTCATAAGGGAAATTGGTCTGAAGTTCTCTTTCTTTGTTGCGTCTGTGTGGCTTCATAGAAGGAATTTGGTAATGCTCCTTCTGTTTTAATTTTGTGGAATAGTTTGGATAGTATTGTTATGAGGTCTTCTATGAAGGTCTGATAGAATTCTGCACTAAACCCGTCTGGACCTGGGCTCTTTTTGGTTGGGAGACATTTAATGACTGCTTCTATTTCCTTAGGAGTTATGGGGTTGTTTAACTGGTTTATCTGTTCCTGATTTAACTTTGGTACCTGGTATCTGTCTAGGAAATTGTCCATTTCCTGTAGATTTTCAAGTTTTGTTGAATATAGGCTTTTATGGTAAGATCTGATGATTTTTTGAATTTCCTTTGAATCTGTAGTTATGTCTCCCTTTTCGTTTCTGATTTTGTTAATTCGGACACACTCTCTGTGTCCTCTCATTAATCTGGCTAAGGGATTATCTATCTTGTTGATTTTCTCAAAGAACCAACTTTTGGTTCTGTTGATTCTTTCTATGGTCCTTTTTTTTTCTACTTGGTTGATTTCAGCTCTGAGTTTGATTATTTCCTGCCTTCTACTCCTCCTGGGTGTATTTGCTTCTTTTTGTTCTAGAGCTTTTAGGTGTGCTGTCAAGCTGCTGACATATGCTCTTTCCTGTTTCTTTCTGCAGGCACTCAAGCGCCTATGAGCTTTCCTTTTAGCACAGCTTTCATTGTGTCCCTTTATTTCTATTTCAAAGCAAGAGATGCTTGTTTTCCAATGGGCTCCAAAAATAAATCCCATGTACTGGAGTCAAGAGAATATATAAAAGTTAGATAGGAGTTAATTGGTTTCCCAAGAATGTTTGACCTGTTCCTTATTAGAATTGCTTAGAAGCCAGGGAGTAATTGGTATCTCTGCCTGTGGGTCAACAACTAAACTCCATTATACTAAAGCCATGTCTATACATAAGCCATTCCTCCATAGAGTGGAGCTGGTCTGGGCTCCGTGGGCTTTCAGAATGGTAGAGGCTTTAAGTTGGGTTCTAGTAGATAACTGTATCATAAAAAAGGCCTTCTCTTTCCTGCAGATATCTGCAGACTTCCACATGCTAATGAGGAAAAATGTGACAAGGGAAAGTGGAAAAGCAACTCAGTATAACAGTAAACTTCTGTAAAAATCATCTATTATGGAAAATTGTAATCACACATAAAATTACACAGACCAGCACAATGAACCTATATATATCTATCATCTGGCTTCAGTGATTCCTAATTTCTTATAAAATACAAAATATAAAGTGGATGCTAAGATCTGTAAATTTAATACTAGGGAGAGTGAGTCAAGGTAATTGCAGTGCCAGCCTGCACTACATAGTGACCTTCTGGCTAGCCTAAAACACAGGAAGAACCTGTCAATAAAAATTAAACAAATGGAAAATAATTAGCAATTTTGCTCATAATTTTAATGGTATATATTTTATTACATCTAGAGTTGATCCTCATTACTTAATAATTTCATATTTATAACTTGGACTATTTGCTAAAGTTTATCTGTACTTCTGTAGTTAGTATGTGGAGTACTTTCTTGGTAGTTTGTGGACCTGCACAGAGGGCCAGGCACTATATGTTCCCAGCTATGTTTGAAGAGGGAACCACATTTCTCCTATCTGTTATCACACTTTAAGTGGCCTTTTCATGGTCATTTTAATGTTACATTTTTGCCTCTTTTGTTGGTGATTTCACTGTTTAAAGTAGCCAATAACAATAATGCCAATGCCAGAAAGATGTGGTGTGTCTTAAGGAGACCATATATGCATTTAGATAGGCTCATTTTGGCATGAGCTATAATGCTATCGGCTATGATATTGGAGGTAATAAATCTTGTAAATCTAGAAAAGGAAGTTTGGCAGCCTGTGCATGAGACTGCTCATAAAAGTGATGAATTAATACTTATTTATTTTTGGGTGCGTGTGATGTATGTGTGTGTGTGTGTGTGTATGTGTGTGTGTGTTGATGTGTATACAAGAGCATGCCATTTGTGCGTATGAGTATCTCTGTCTCCCTGTCTCCCCCCTTCTCTCTCCCTCCATCCCTCCTTTTCTCCTTCCTCTCTCTCCCTCCCCCCCATGTGTGTGTAGGGCAGAGGTTGACATTGGGTGATTTCTTAGTTACTATTCTATTGCTATAAAGAGACACCAGGAACAAGGCAACTTACAAAATAAAGGGGACTTGCTTACAGTTTCAAAAGGTGAGTTCATAGTCATTGTGGTGGGGAGCATGTCAGCAGGCAGGCATGGCACTGGAACTGTAGCTAAGAACTTAAATATTATCCACAAGAAGCACGGGGAAAGAGGAAAAAGGGGGACCAGGCATGGGCTTTGAAACCTCAAAACCCACACCCAGTGACACACATCTTCCATCAAAATCACACTTTGTAATTCTCCCCTAAACTCTTCCAACCACTGGGAGTCAAGAATTTAGATAATGCGAGCCTGTGGGGACCATTCTCATTCCAACCATCATATTCTCCATCTTTTGTTTTGAGAGAGAACTCTCAGCGAACCTGCACCTCCCCAGTGAGCCTCCTGTCTCTGCCTTCACAGAGCTCTGAGATTGCAGGCACATGCCACTGTACTGGTTCTTTTACATGGATCCCAAGGGTTGCAACATCCACTTTATTGGCCAAAGTATCACCCCAACCTCAATACAAGTCTAATTTGCATTTCTTTCATTCTAAGGATAATGAACATTTTGTTTGATTTTTGAGACAGGGTTTCTCTGGTGTAGCTCTGGCTAACCTGGAACTCACTCTGTAGACCAGGCTAGCCTCAAACTCAGGTCCACTTGCCTCTGCATCCTGAGTGCTAGGATGTAAAAGGTGTGTGGGCCAGCACTATCTGGCAAGAATATTGCACTTTTAAATTAATTAGTTTTTAAATTTTGTTGATTAATTTATTTGTGTATTTATGTATTATTTGTGTGCGTGTATGTATGTGTGTGTATGTGCGTATATGCATTGCATACATAAGGAGGTAAGAGGGTAACTTACTGGAACCAATTCTCTCCTAGCTTGGATCCTAGACATTAAATTTAGATCATTAGGTTTGGTAGCAAGTGCTTTGACTTGCTGAGCCATCTTGCTGGCCTCTTGATTTAGTTTTTTAATTAACATATAAAGTAACAATTTCTATTAGGGTGTTTTAGAACAGCTTGTTTTATTGCTACTCTCTGATCAATCTTCTCTCTCATCCCCACCTTGTACCTTCCATCCAGTCTCCATTTTCAAAGTGTTATTATCATATATTATGCATAATATTAGATTTTAGTATGACCATTTTCATACATGCATATAATATATTTCCCTGTTACCTTCTTTTGCCCCACTCCCACTTCTGCTCATCCCTTTCCTTCCTAGCTAGCTGCCTTCTCACTTTTATATGTAACTCAATGTGTTTCATTCGGGTTCTTTTTAGGAACATTGGTGAGTGTTTGTTTACAGGAGCATGAATGACTGACATCTCTCCTTCCTCCATCAATACTAACTACATATAAGTCATCAGAGAGTGTTAGAGCCATGGTCCTATCCCACAAAAAAAATGTTCTTTCTTCTTTTGGTAGTCATCTGTTCAATTTATTTGCCTTATATTTCTGGAGTTTGAGTTTTGGAGCTCTTTGTAGATTCCAGATAATCAATCCCCTCTTGTACGTAGAACTGGCAACAATTTTCTTCCATTCTATGGGCTGTCTCTGTCCAGTTGTTTCCTTTGTTCTGTAAAAGCTTTATAATTTCATGACATCTCACTTGTGATTTTCTGGGATTCTTTCCTGCAGTAGTTGAAGCCCTTTCAAAGTTCTTGCCTGTGCCTAATCTTAGAAAACAAAAACCAAACCCAAGAACAATAAACAGCGTTATTATATGATCTACAGGGATGACTTATTTGTTTTCTGGGCTTTGATCTTCCTCAGCTACACCTCGGACTTCTTGATGTATACTACATAACTATTTGCTCTACCACGCTGAGCCACTCCTGATGCAACATAGGCAAGAAGCTTACTCTGCTGGAATTTATGGCTCTTGAAATATGTCCCCTGTGTTTTTCTATAGTGCTTTCAGAATTTATTCAAACTGAATTAATTTTTGTTCTGTGTTAGAGACATGAATATAGTTTCTTTAATTTAGTTTTTCCAGCCCCATCTCGTGTAATTTTTGCACCTTTGTGGAAAATAAGGTGGTTGTAGCTGCATGGGTTTACTTATGGGTCCATTCTTCTAGTCCATGTCGGTGTCGTGCTGTTTTTGTTCCTGTGACTTTGTAGCATAATCTGCGATTAGATATTGGGATACTTCCAGCACTGTTCTTTCTGCTCAAGATTGCTTTGGCTAAATCAAGGTCTTTAGTGCTTCCGTTGGAATTTTAGGATTTTTTTTTCTAAAACCTTTTCTGTGGTGAATGTTGTTGGAATTTTTATGGGAATTGTATTGACTCTGTGTGGAAGAGTAATACTTTTAAAATACCAATATGTTATATATTCAAATATGTCCTATACAGCTTAGGTTTTTGTTTTGAATCTTTTATAAAACAAGGAGTTTTAATTTTGTTTAGTTCTAATTAAAAAAAATGTGTGTGTGTGTGTGCTATATGACTTTATTTTGCCAATGCCAAAGAACTTGAGTAAAGTGGAATTCTTCAAAAGTAATGGACAAACAAGTGATGGACTAATTTGGTCAGCAGAAGGAATTTTAAGACAAAATAACATTCAGATTGGGATTCCATTATAGTGAGAAGGCACAACAAGTGAAATATAAAGATAGGGAAAATGTACAGTTTGGCAAGGAAAAGAGAGCCTTCACACACAAAAAAATGAAAGTCATCACAGTGGATGCTTACACAGGGAAACATTTCCTCAGGGTCAACAGTAAAGGCACACAAAGACCACTGACACTGTGATCTAATAAGACCAGGTTATATATCAAGCTGGAAGCAGAATTCAGCATAATCATTCACTGGGGTTCTGCTCTTGCAGGCATAGAAGAAGCAAGTGGAAATGAATCACAAAGACTTGCTCCAAGGCTACAGAAAGTCCGTGAATCCAGGCACTGGGTATAATTGGTTGGATTCCCTGAAAAAAGACCCAGAGAAGCCGCTGCATGGAGCTGGAAAGATGAAGCCCAAGTTACAGCAGAGGACCAGGATATTGGAGAGTCTAAAACTGCTTATCCACTGAGGAAAGCTGCAAGAACACAGTGGAACAAGCCCAAGACAAAAGTGACATGTGCTGTAGGTGGCAGAACTGGAGTGCTGGTACTACCCAAATTTAGAGCTCAGATGATCCCGTCATGAGTGCTTCATGCTAGCTATGGAGCCGTAGGATTAGGTGTTGGTTGTAACTGGGGTTTTGTTTTGCTTTTTAATCCAACCTTTCCTTGTTATTCTCCCATTCGTTCCTATTTGGGGTGGGAATGTTTCTTTGTTTTTGTGTATTAGAAGTGTTCAGCTTGTGTCTTCATGTCATAGGTGCTCAAAATGAAGAGATGGTCTGGAGTCTCAGAAGAGACTGATTTTTTTTTTTCAGAGCTGAGGACCGAACCCAGAGACTGATTTTTTGAGCAGAGCTGTAACTGTTAAAGAGAGAGACCAAATGAGACTTTATGAACCAGGGTAGAATAACTAAGGTGATGTTTGATGTCAGGTTTGCAGGAAGTAGAATTATAATGATTAATTTTCATTGCCAATTTAATAGGATTTAGAATCACCTAAGAGACAGCTCTGTGCTTATATGTAAGTGCAGATCTAGACAGATTTACCATAGAAGGGAAATTTTCCCTTAAATGTTGTGACATCCTATGAACTGGGGTCCCAGACAGAATAAAAAGGGGAACTGAGAGAAGTACCAGCATTCATTTCTTTATGCCATCTACCAAGTGTCAGGTGAGCGCATTTCTGTTGGTCTGTTTATGGGTTCTCTGTTCATTTCTGGTTTATGTCTTACACTACCCCAGCAGCAAATCTCAATAGCCTTTGTATAATAAACATTAATATTTGGTAGAGTGATTATCTCTGGTTTATTTATTCAAAGGTATTTTGGCTATTATTACTTTTCATTATATGTTCTAGAGTAAGTCCGGATATATCTATGAGAAATTTTAGCAAGATTTTGATAATTATTCAAAACTCATTTTGAGAAAGAATAACACTTTTACTATGTTACACACTCTTTTGAGATATAGTCTAAGTAGTCCAACTATCTTTATTTTTAATATTTTTTTTTACTTATTCACTTTACAACTAGCTCATGCACCCTTCCCAGTCACCCCCTCCCACAATCCTTCCCCCATCTCCCCATCCTCTTCTCTGAGAAGGTGGGGGCCCCTGGGTATCTCCCCACTCTGGCACTTCAAGTCTCAGTGAGACTACGCACATCCACTCCCACTGAGACCCAAAAAGACAGCCCACATAGAAGAACATGTCCCAAAGACAGGCAACAGCTTTTAGAATAGCCCCCACTTCAGTTGTTCAGGACCCACATGAAGACCAAGCTGCACATCTGCTACATATGTGCAGGGATGCCTGGGTCCAGCTCATGTATGTTCTTTGGTTGGTGGTTCAGTCTCTGAGAGCCCCAGGGGTCCAGGTTAATTGCCTCTCTTGGTTTTCCTGTAGAGTTCCTATCCCCTCTGTGGGCCCATAGTCCTTCCTCCTCATTCTTCCATAGAGTTCCCAAGCTCCATCTACTGTTTGGTTGTGGGTGTCTGCATCTGTCTGATCAGCTGCTCAGAGCCTCTCAGAGGACAACCATGCTAGACTCTTGTCTGCAAGCATAACACAGTATCATTAATAGGGTCAGGGATTGGTGCTTACCCATGGGATGGATCTCAAGTCCTGCTGGTTATTGGTGGGCTTGGTCTCTGCTCCATCCCCTGTGCTTGCATTCCTTGTAGACAGGATAACTTTTGGGTCGAAAGTTTTCACAGGCAGTTTAAAAAACAATGGCTTCAGGGAGGTGCCCAAATATCAATGGAGGTAACCTTAGCTGTGACTCACAGCATTGGGGATATGAACTTGAAGAGACCACCTTCTGTAGCCAGGCAGGAACCCCAGTGGAGTGATAGTGACAGCAACCCACCCACAAAACTTTCAACTCAAAATGTATCCTGTCTACAAGAAACGCAGGACAGGATGGAGCACAGACTGTCCTTGATATGCTATGTAAGCCAGGGTGATGAGCTCATGGCAAACCTGTCTCAGTTTCCAGAGTGCTGGAATTCTAGGCATGTGCCACCATTGCTACACAGAAGCAGGGTACAAGTGTGGCATCTTTGCCTTCATTTTGCATTTGCCTCCTTTGAGTTACTGAGTATTCTAATCAATGGACAATATATGTATCTCCATTAAAATTGTTGGGTTTTTACTTTCATCAGGGTTTCACTAAGTAACTTCCTCTTAGAATAGAGCAAGTCTGCTTGGTCTGGGAATGCTGCAGCCTTTCCTTTGTTCACTTTTGATGGTAGTGCCCTCATAAGGTCATTGTGGAGATTTAAAGAGACAGTGCGGGTTTGAACCCTGCCTCTGACATGTTTCCTTTGCCCTTAACTTTTTTCAATTACTTGTTGGGCTCTTGAGCCCTTATCTGTGAATCCACAAGCAATAATAGAGGGATGCATTAAAATGTTTTTGAAGATGGAACGTGAGAATTTGAGTAAAAAAGACAAGCAGAATAGAGATATCATAAAGTATGGCTCTTATTAATATTGTTATGTGGGTATAATTTGGTAAAAATGATATATACATTTCAGTGAGGGAACGTGTAGATAGAAGTCAAGTAGTTGATCCAAAGAGCCATAGATCCAGAACAGACAGTAAAATCTTCCTATAGATTTGGGACAATGGAGATGTTACCAGTGTTGTTAGGGTCACAGTCTAGGTCCTGGCAAACCTAATAAACTAGGCTAGTTACCCATCTTCAGCAGGCTGGCCCCATGCTTCAACCTTTTCCTTCCCACAACATGAGATTCCTAGACAAATTTCAGTTCCTTTGGGCTCATTGTCTCAGTAGTTGGATAATCAAAATGAGAACAGGTGTCTCTTAAAATATCTTTGCTCCTGCCAGGACTATTGTAGAAGCAACCATTCCATCAGGGTAGAAAGCTTTAACAGAAGCTATTTAGCTGGGGAGTCTTACAGCTCTATTTTCTTGATCAGACGTGAGTAACTTGAAAAGAGTTGGGATTCTACATAAAAGAGACATAAGTGGATCTCTGAGTTCAAGGCCAACCTCAACTACAGAGGAGTTCCAAGACAGCCAGGGCTGAACAAAGAAACCCTGTCTCAGAAAAACCCAATGTTAACAATAAATAAATACATAAAATGGAAAATGAGCAGTTCTTGAAGCTGCTTGATGAGTAGATAAAGTTTCATTACAGTATTCCCTAAACTGTTGTGTGATTGAAAAATTCCATGAAAACAAATCTTATAATCATTTGAAAACTTGATTTGGAGGATTTTAAAGCTGAATTGATTCTTACATATTACAGTCTCTAGTAGCTCAGAGATAAAAGAATATTAAAGACAATTTAGGAAATGAGGAAGCATGTGAAAATGTGAAGCATAAGCAGCTCATGCTAAGGACTCCCTCACTCTCTGCTTTCTGGTGAGTCTAGTCCTTGGCCCAGCAACTTCACTCCTTGGAAAATCTTCCCAGAAAAGTAGTTACACTCACAAACCTGTATGTGTGTAGGCTGATTTTCTCAATGGACTTGTAATGGTGCATCAGTGGAAACAAGGGATGGATCAACTCTGTGTTTGCTCCTTTAATCATAGTGCTGGACCGGTGAGATGGCTCAGCAGGTAAAGGCACTTGCCTGATGATGTGAGTTCAAGCTCCATGACCCACATGATAGAGAGACAGACCCAATTCACCTAAGCTGTACTTGAACCCATATGTAAGCTGTGGTGTGAAGGTGTGCACGCACATTGTAAAAAAACAAACAAAACTATATGTTCTGTTACCATAAAGACTCCATGAAATTGCTTCCAAAATGGAACATGTGTTTGAGGACACCTAAATCCATGTTTCAAGGCCATCCTCGCTCAAATTTGGCTCCAAATAAGCTATCTCTTCCTGTTGGAGCTGAGAGCTGTATTTTTTCACCACACAAACTATATACTTATATGCATACATATGTGTATGTATATGTATATACATGTATATGTATGTATGTATATGTGTATGTATATATAAGTATGTGTGCATATACATATATATACATATGTATATATGTATGTACATATGTATGTGTATGTAGACATACACATGTATATGTGTGTATGTATACACAAGCATGTACATGTGTGTATGTAGACATATATACACATGAATGCACATGTGTTTCATCCTTGGTTTATGGATTATTATTCCTTCTCCATAACATGCCTAAGTAAACAATCTCTCATTTCCAAATTGGTTCATAGAAGCACTGACTTTCCTTGACTTTCTGTCTTGGATATGGCCCTGACGAAATTCTGATTACCCTTTACCTATTCTGGGTTATAAGACCCTCCTTGTTCCAAAGGGGTGCTGCTCAGAGCTAAGAGGAATCTGAACAACACAGGCATCATTGGGTCTTCTCAAAAGGGCGGGCTAGCTATCCCTAAAACATTAATCAGACATATAATAATAAAATGCAGATATGGATTTATTCAAGTGACCATATTGGGAAGAGACAGATATCCTCAAATCCATCTTTTGGTTACCCACACGAGCTTTAGGTTTAAATAGTGGAGGACTAAGGCAAGGGGCGGGAGGTGTGTGTAATTAAGCAGGCCTCCTCTGAGTATGGCCTAGTTTATTATATCACCCCAGTCCCAGCCCTGCTCGGTGGTCTGATGAAGTCCTTAATGCTGTAATTGCTTTAGAGATTCAGTCTGGTTCACTGAAGTTGATTATTTCTATACTGGCATACAGTTGTGCTGTCATAGAGACCTGCCCTCACCTGAAGAACCGGCTTTCCGGTGAGATTCTGCTATTCCTAGAATCCATGGTGACTACAGTTTTAGGACACTGACTTACCCTATGCATTTAGCCTTGAAGAGGGGTGGAAGAATGGAGGCACTCCTTAAGTGATTGACATACATGCCTGTGTGCAAAGGTAAACAGGTAACCTGAAGGAAAAGGGGAAGGCCACAAAATGGAAGCCAGAAATGCCAGGCTTTCTCCCCATACATATTTCTCTTTTTCATTTTTATTATTTTGAGACAGGGTTTCTCCATGTTGCCTGGCTGTCCTGGAACTCACTCTGTATATCAGGCTGGCCTTGAACTCAGAGATCTACCTGCCTCTTCCAGAGTGCTGGGATTAAAGGCATGTACTACTATACCCAGTTTGCACATAATTCTATTTTTAAACATGTTCTTTCAATTTTCCTCAAATAATATATTTATTATCAAAATCCCAGAAATATTTAAAATATTCCAAAAAAAAATTTTATGCTAACAAAAAGTCATGTTCACTCTAATCCTGTTTGCCTTCATGCCACTGTCACGAGCCTTCGTTCCAGGCCACATAGACAAACAGGGCTAGAACCACATGAACAGCAATAATTGCAGCATAAAAATAGCTGTCTCTGTTGGACATTCCAGAAGCACCTTCACATATATAGGATTTAGTTGTAAAATACAACCAGATAGGGACTGCTCCTTAAAGCTGTAATGAACAGGAGTGTCTTCAAGATTGAAGAGAAAGAGAAAGATGTTTCATTTCTAAACTCTGGAGGCTGCAACGGGATCGGGGCTGCTTTATCAAGGAGCTTCGTGGTGTGGCCTCAGGGCAGCAGCAGGCACTAGGTAGCTGGCAGGGCTCAGCAGCCACTAGGAGGGTGACAGTGCTAGGCCAGTTATTACATCGGAAGTCTGTACTTATTTCTTGAATAAAGGAAAATCCAGTGGCCCACAAAGCAAAATAGAAACAATCAGCCTTGCATCATTTTTGGTGAAATGAAAATTCACCTTCAGGTTTCTATACTTGAAAGGATGGGGAAGGAAGACAAAAGGGTGAGTTACAGACTAGCTTTTCCAATGAGCAGTCCACACTGGACCTCCAAGCTAACAGCGGCGAGAAGGATGGCTGTGTGGGTATAATATATATTTCTCAAAGCTAGTTACTCTCTGAGGGGACCTGTAAATCTGGGAAACTACCCCACCCTCACCCCACAAATCAGAGTAAGACTGAGAAAAAATGAGCATCCCAGGCAGAAATGATCTTATAATCTGGGAATCGGGATATATTTGAAAGTTATAGAGAAGCGGTTAAAGCTATAAATCTGAAAGATTGAGGATCCTGTGACTTTGTAGGCCTGAGTGACCTAGGCAGGAAGAGGTAGGGGAGGGGTCCATTTTGACTCTTGAGATATGGATGTGACTGCCAAGTGCCCAGAATTATTCAAGAAGGATGTAAGAAATGCCTTCCCCCCTTGAACCTTTGTCCCTGACGAACTCTTTCCCAGGAACCAGGGCCTTCTACTCCCCCTCTGGCCTTGAAGGTGAAGGAGGCTGAGGCTTTAGGACAACATGAAGTGCTGGGAGCAGGGCAGATGTTCATGGGCAGAACACAGAAGGGTGAGCCTCCTCCATCACCAAGAAACGAGTGTGGCTTCAGTAAGGGGTTGCAAAATGATATTATAGGGTTAGGGCTAGAACAGGACAAGAGGCCAGGGCCAGGCAGGGCCAGGCAGGGCCAGGCAGGGCCAGGCAGGGCCAGGCAGGGCCAGGCAGGGCCAGGCAGGGCCAGGCAGGGCCAGGCAAGGGTGAATCTAGGAGAAGCACTCTAAAGCCAGTTGTGAGTGCAGAATCCCAGAGAAGGCTGTACAGCTTGATGTAGCACCTGGCCTCTACTTCTGTCCCTGACAAGCCAGCTACCACTGCTAGCCACCCCCTTCTCAGACAGACCTGTGCAAACCGAATTATAGTGGGGTAAAATGATGCAGACTGCCGCTGCAGAGGTATCTCAGCAGTTAAGAGCACTTAATGCCCTTGAAGACCCAGTTTTTGTTCACAGTACCTATCCATAGAGTGGCTTACAAACTTCAGGTACCAGGGGACCCGACACCATCTTCTGGCCTCTGTAGGCTCATAATACACGCAGGCTAAAAGTCCTATACTTCAAATAAAAATAAACCTTATAAATGCTTCAGATCTTTAGATCAGCATTCATCTTCACTCTGCTGTCAGCCTTATATGCAGTTATTCTCCATCAGGTATTTCAGTGAAAGACTAATGTTCCCACAGGAAGGATGCCCAAGGAGAGATACCAGAAATCATCCTCGGCCTCTGATCTTAGGCCAAGAGGTGAGGCAGAACCAGATGGACAGGGACGGCTCCTCTTTTGGGCAATGGACAGACTTCTCAGGATATATTTGAGGATATTGGGACATTAACTAGTTGGTGCAGATGGCTGTATGAACTAGGAGGCAGGCCAGTAGTTATAACAGGTGTGGAAGAGCTACGTAGCTCATTTCAACTTCCCCTCTTCCCTTTAAATAAAACACCCCCACTGTAGTTGTTACAGTTAGTTTCAGTCTTTATTTGTCTTCCCCAGATATATAGTATGCATGACATTAGATGGTTATATATTCATTTATTTAGAAGTCCACAATATATACTGCGCGATGAAAAAATACATACTATAGAACAGCACTTATATGATCACTTTTATCAATACATATATACCTAGGCACAAAGGTCCAGAGAAAGATACACAAGGACATTCACCAAAGGACTGACGACGATTGTATCAGGGTGGGGGTTTCAGGTAATGTGCACTTTAGGTTTTTTCTTTTTAATTTCACTTGGAAGGTTCAAAGAGATACCACTTCACAGATAGATTAAAATCACCAGAGAAAGACACACAGAGAAACAACCATTAAGCAGTTAGTGGAATGAGCAAGGAATGATATGGGCCCATGCCTCTCTCTTGCATGGTAGCCCAGTCTGCTTTTTCTTCTCCCAAGAAAAGCTTGTTTTAAATGAATTCCTTATGTTAGAAGCCCACCCCATCCCTTTTCCCTCCAGAATTAGCTTTTGAGGAGACTTAAACGTTGATCTGGGGCTGCGGCACACACCTTAGTATGGTGCAGGGGGCTTTGGTCTCTCCATATGAGTCAGCTCCTGCAGAGTGACAATCAGATTCTCAAAAACCTGCCCCTTGTTGCTGGTATTGTCACAGGTTTCTTTGGCATGGCCCTCTTCACCACAATGAGGACAGCGGATGGGGTACTTTCGCTTTCTGGTTCTGCCTACATCCCCGGGCCCATTATTCCTTTGCCCAGAACCACTGCTAGTGGAAGGAGACTCCTCATCAGATTCATCGGGGGATTCAATAACTAGCATTTCTTCCTGAGTACTGACTGTGCCTCTGAGGGATGAGGTACCTGGGGATGAGAGTGGAGGGTCCTCAGGCTCCACCAGGATCACATCCTCATCTGAATCATCCTGGGAATCATCTATCTCTATCACGTTACAGTCAGCACTGCCAATCACTATAGGCAGGGAGCCCTGAAAGACGACAGGGCTGGCTGCCCGCTCCATTACTGTCTCAGATCTCCTGGGCCGCTTATTTCTAAGGAAAGTCTCCTCCCAATCCTCTTCCTCCCTGATCATCCTGATTAACTCCAGGAAGTCGGGAAGGCTCTCCTGCTCGTTATGCGCGTGCATTTGGAGAAGACCCTTAAGCTTGATGCGCAGCTCCCTACTCAGCTCAGCCCCTACAAGGAGCTGGTGCAGGCGAGTTCTGTTTGCCTCGCTCTGAGGAAGGACCCCTGCCTGGATAGCATTCTGCAGCTGCACCTCTAAACGGATCACATACAGGGATGGTTTCTCTCCCTGTGCCTGCAGGGTGTTTAGAAATTTGCCATGTGCTGTTACACTGCTCTCGGACTCCCCAAACAGCAACTTCATTGCCCGCAAAAATTCTGCTACGTTTAGATTGGGATTGTCAGCCTGGAACAAACGCATGGCCTCCCGGGCAGGGCCCCTAAGGGTTCTCATCAGGCGTTTAATCTTATCCTCTTCAGACATGGGCCAATCTGGCAGGACCTCATGGACTTGGCTTAGCCAGTTCTCAAAGGTTTCTTCCCCCGGGGCTAGCTCGGCCCTCCCAGAGAACGACTGTATGTTTCTCTCTGCAATGTTAGCTATCAAAGGACCGAGGCTCCTCCCCAGGGCCCTCAGCATGGAATGGGCCAAAGGCATAAAAGCTGCATTCTGACGGCGACTGTTACCCATCCTAGCAAGGAGGCTAGCCATGCCTGACAACAATTGGGTATCTGAATACAAGATACTTGGACTTTCTGCTAACAAAAACGGCCCAGTCTGCAGAAACCTCCAAAGAAACGTTCCCAGGCAGTATCTTCCTTGCGCTTGGGTAGGAACTGTAAAATAAATAAATAAATAAATAAATAAATAAATAAATAAATAAATAAATAACAATGGACTTGGAAACAAGCTTCTAATAGCATTTTCTACAATCTTGAATATTTTCCCACTTCACAACCTTGAGGAGCAATAGTTTCTCTATGCTAGTGGCGCCTTTGTCAGTCACATCTCCCTCCCTCCCTCCCTCCCTCCCTCCTGGACCCCACCCCACTGCCTGTTCTTTAGGAGAGGCGACAACTGTTGCTTGGAATTCTAGCTACAATAGCCTTTGGAGCCCCTACTAGGCTCTCAAATAGAAGGCAATAGGGTAAACCTTACAGAATTAATAAGTAAAGCCTTAAATATATTAGGTAGCAAGTCCCCCCTCCCCCACCCCTTGCCCCTCCCCCTTTTCTATGATTCTTACCAGAGCTCAGAAACTGGCTTCCACCTTTATTTCAAGCCGAGCCTTTGCAACAGGTGCTTTCCGTAATAGTTCTTGTCCTGGTAGGGCTGATCTCTGACCACAGGCTCTCAGATCCAGGGGTTCTGGGCCTCCAGTTTATACTGCGCCACAGCAAAGGGAAGGGAGGAGAAGGGTCTGAGACGTCAGCAGTCTCATCATGCCCTCCCAGGCGCCATTGTCGCCAGGAAGAAAAACCCTACCTTCAGAATAAATGCCAAAAGGGCCCACCCCTCCCCCAATCCATTTTACCCGGGGAAAACAGCGGCCTACCAGCTCTGCAATCAGTCACACAGAATTCACGTTTGAAATCGGCTTTGATGGGCTGCTATGGAGAAAAAGAAGAGACATTGGATACCCTCCCACCTCTGTATTTCTATCCCGGAAGAGATGAGAGAAAGGGGGTTTCAGGATAAACGGATTGTGAATCATTACGCATTGTCCTTTTCTACCTTCCTGGGGGAAAAAAAAATCCCCTCTCCAATCTAAGCAAATTCTAGATAGCATCCAGGTGAAACTCACCTCATACCATATAGCCCAACCGCTAGTGTGTTCATTTCCTTGCCTCGAACTTGCCAATTCTGAAGCCCAAAATATTAAGGTTTCTATCTCCCATCTCCGCATTATGCGGTTGCACCTCCCTTTTTTTACCTTCGTAGATGGGCAGAGGATGCTCAGGGTCTGCTGCGAAGAGCTGTCTCACCTCTTAGGGCCTACAGGAGAAAGGATGGCGTCTCAGCCTCTGAGCTGTCTGGGCTAGGGCTCTTTGCAGGGCTGCCCAGCCAGGGGTAGAGTCGCAGCGCGTTTCCAAGGCAGCTGCAGCTGCCCCCGCCCTCAGTTCAGCCTGCAGAGCTGCAGCGGCTGCTTTTAGCCTCTGCCCATTGAGACAAAAGAGAGTGACGAAGGTAGTGGTATGGCCAATCAGCAATGAGCAGGGGCGGCCTCCCCGCAAAGCCTGGGCCAGGATGCTAATGCCTGCCAGAGGGGGGAACCTGCTGGAGGGGGCTGCGGCAGACTGGCGCGGGAGCGGGCGCGGCGTCAAGTGCAGCTTGGACTCACGGACCTGGCCCATTTACATTTCATTCGTGAGTTTGCAGCTTCCTCTCTCTTCCCTTCTTCCTATCGCCTTCCGCTTTGGCTCCCCTCGGATGCTTTGCGACCAGAAGCCTAAAACAGGAGGTGGGACCGAAACCAAGTGAACAATGAGAGTTCTTCACCTTTGTATAGGGGGGAAGGGGGATAGCATTTGCTGAGCACTTCTGTGTGGCCAGTGCGCTTGCACCGATTGCTCGTTTTTTCTTCCACCAGTCTTGCGCTAAAACGTAACAGTGTACCCATTTTAACAGAGAGGGGGATGTAAGCACCTAGGCACTATGGGTAGGAAACACAGAATTAACCGCTCTCACCCCAGCCCTGGCATCTAGCCTGTAAACATCCCTTACTAGTTAGTGGAGAAAAGACAAGAGGAAGATGATAGGACCAGTATAGGGCTACATAAAATTAATGATCAAGAACTGATGTCTGCAACTTACAGATGAGAAAATTGAGCTACCAGGAGCTTAGGCACCCTGTCCTATATCATGCAGCAAAGAAGCTAGTAGCGTCCGATTTTGCACCTCGGTCAGCTGTTGATGCCAGCATTTTCCTCTGTGTTGATGCCAACACTGTGCCCTGTGCTGGGCTACGCAGAGAGAGCATTTTCACTCGTACATACATATCCACAAACTATCTCAGCAGCTTTGTTAATATAATGGTTGTGCTGATGAGAGGAGTGGGGAGAGATGGGAAAGAAGAGAAAGGCAACCTTTATGGTATGCATTGTACCAAGGAGGAAACTGAGGCACGTTTCTGCTCCCATTTTCACACTAAAATAAACCACACGTTGATTAAAAAAAAAAAAAAAAGCAGCATTACTGTCTGACCACCAAAGGAAATCAGACTCAGAGATGACTTGCTTAAAATTACAGGTGAAGCCAGAGCTCTCAATCCTGAATTCATGCTACAAACTAAAGTGTGGGCTCCCAGCTGGCTACCACAGAATCATTGTCGAGGGTTTGTCAGACATGCACATTCCTGGGCTCCAGCTCTGGAGATTTGGCTTTACTGCCACTGGGGATGAACGACGTCATTTGTATTTTGCCTGTTGCTCTAATTGATTCTGGGTTATAGAGAAGCCATGAACATGAACCACTGTTCTAAACACCACACCATGCTGAAGGCATCAATAAATGACTCTGCCACTTAAATGTTTGTCCACAGTCTATTTGCCATGAAACTTAATCCCAGAGCAGACGTTCCTACCTCAAGTCCTTCTTGAAACTGCATGCAAAGCATTCGAGCATATATTTTTTCTGATCCCATAGCTCTATAAATTTTCAGATGGGCCTGCGGCCTCCAAACAGTTAAGAATCACTCACTGCTCTACAACCTTCATAACATCTTCCTCTTTCAACACCTGCTTGAGGACAAAGTGTGAGAAACAAAACATCATTTGACCTAACCCCCACACCACAGTTCGCTGCCGCTGCTGCTGATATAGCTCTTTCATTTCCTGGCTCAAGGCTAGGTTGCTAGGTTGCCCTTCTGTGAGCTCTTCAGGGGACTTCTCCTTTGCTGGATTTGGCATAATGGCTCCAGAGAAGGAGCAACTCCATGGAAACGGCATGCAAGGCTGTCCAAAGCGAATGGGCCGTGAAGCCAGAGACTAGAAAACCTGCTCCATTTTTTCCTGCTTCTGGTTCTTAGCAGGTAACACTTCTCCTATGTAGATGATAGCTAGGAGGCCCCTGTAGGGTTTGCACTGGACTCTTGATGCTTGGACGCATGGGAACATTTGAAACCCTGCCATTACCCTGGGCTTTGCCTTCAACCTGCTAAGATATTTCACCTATTCCTGTCTGCCTTCTTGTTTACAACTGTAGTGATTAGAATTACACAAACAATCCAAATTTGGAAGGGAGTACCTTCTCTATTGATGTTGAAGTCTTCCTCTTGGGGGTGGAATAGTGGTGGTAAAGTTAGAGAGCCTTGGTGGTACATAGGAGACAGGCAGTTTACCTTACAGAGTTAGGGCTGGGACTGAGAGTGCCTGGTGGGTTTTCTTCATATTTTGCTCTGCTCCCTAGTATCATGTTAGACAGCAACCTCATAGCAGACCCTTGTTCTGTGTTTCCACTGGCTTTATCACCAAAGTAGATGTTCTGTTGGACCAGGTAGGTAAGATAAGGAACTAAAGGAGAGACTCGAAAGGTCTGATCGAAGAATAATGAGAAGAACGGATTGGGTATAGGTTCGGAGGTTGAAGCAAGAATATTTTAGAGCAAAGTTACTAGCAAAATCCTTTGGGATGCAGAACATCTCTTATCTCTGGCCACGTGGATGGGAGTGTGCACCAAAGGATGGTTCTAATGAGGCCACATTTTCGGATTTTGACAAATGAACCTTAAAAGCTTGAGGATTGGGAGGCAAAGCTTTCAGATGAAATAATAGTGGCTACTTTTGGCAACCTCCTCTGTGCCAGGAACTTTCCATTGGTTATCTCATTTAAACTTCTCAGCAGCCCTGCTGACACAGGCATCCCACACCATTTATCAGCGTAACAAATTGAGTTTCAAGGAGGTGAAGTGGCCTGCATAAGGCTGTACTACTTGGAAGTGGAGCCGCCGCCGGGATGACAGTCCAGGGCCAGCCAACTCCAGAACCCATGAGTACCTTCCCTCTCCATTTTGAGGCGAAAGCATAAATGTATCCTGCACGGCTGGGGATGCAGTTTGCCAGAAGAGTATCTTCTTAGTATGTAAATCATAACCCCAATTTTGATCCCTGACACTAAAGAGAAAAATAAAAACAGGATAAAATAAAGCGTCTAATAGAAGATTCTATTAGAACATTAGATTCTATTAGCCATTAAAACATGTTGGTTTTGTTGTGATTTGAGCTTTGCTGCTACCACTTCACTTAAAAAATGAAAATTTACAGCACAGGCTCTTTATATTCTTGATACGAAAATCGCTTTAAAAATAGTGCGTGATACAGGGGGTGAGGTGGCTGCTGGTGAGTGTGATTGCTACTAAGCCTGATCACCAGAGGTCGGTCTGGGAACTGACGGTGTGGAAGAAGAGAACTGAGGGCCCCAATTGTTCTCTCATCTCCTCAATGACATGGTGCCACCCCCTCCACCAAAATAAGAAAGAAATACAAATTAAAACAATAATGATATTTAGATTCAAAGATTGGAGAGAATTGACTAAGGTCATAAAGTCAGGTAATAGCAGAGCAGAATTCAAACTGAGGATTGTCTGACTATAATGCTCTCAATGAAGAAAATAAACAAAAACATGGCCCTCTTTATGACTCCTTTTATTAGCCTCTACTTGTCTGGTTTTTTTTGGGGGGGGGTTTTGGGAGCATTGTTACGAATCATAATATAAATATCTGGTATGCAGATTATCTTAGGTGACCCCTGTGAAAGAGTCCTTTGACCCAAAAGGTTAAGTGACCCACAGGTTCTAGTGGGTGACCAGTGTTCTAGAAGCACCTATCCCTGCCAACATTGGTTTTTGTCCTTTAGGTCTCTTCCTCAGTGTAAAACACCTATTTCCACTTATCCCCCTAATAAGAGGTAACTTACTTAAGGCTGGTGCCACCTCTTTCCTGAGACCATAACACATATTACTGGCACATTTTAGTGCACTGGAAAAATCTTATGGAGAGAGTGACTCCTGACTTTTGCAGATCTTTAGCACTTGAATGGGGTTCAGTTTGATACGAATAGAGCATGCACCATCATATCGAACCATCCTTCTTGTACCCCCTACCTTCCCAATCCCTAACAATTAGTCTTCTACTTACAAGTCTACAATTTTTAAGTTTCTACTTTATAAAAGCATGTGATAGTCGATGTCCTGTTCCAGACTAATTCCACTTAGAGTAGCATCATTTAGTTTCTTCCATCTTGCCGTAGATGATAGGGTTTGCTCTTTTTTTTATGATGCAATAATATTTCATTTACTAATATACACACCTCAAGTTCATTATCCATTCATTTGTTAATGGTGCTTAGACTGATTCTGTAATCACCATCATGGATAATGTGGTAACAAACTTGACCAATTTAGATGTCTCTCTGGTAAGCCCATTGAAGTTTTTCCAGGTATATACTCAGGAGAGGAATAGCAGAACTATCTCCTTTTTTTTCCTTTTTTGGAGGACCATTCACACTGATATCCATGGTGTCTATGCTAACTCACATTTCCATAAACAATAGATGATGGATGTGTTTTCTCCACATCCTTGCCAGCATTGAGTTTTCCTTGTCCTGTGTAAAATATATTGTTATTTATCTTTTTTGACCATGTGATGTTTATTTTGTCTTCCAGTGTGAGTTAGTCCATTGCTGAACTGTCTACCCCACTCAAGTCCCACATCCTCGAGGACAGGTAGCAAATCCTATCTATCTCCAGCTCCATAGTGATTTGCCCATGACTTAAAAGATGACTGAGGGGGTTGGGGGTTTAGCTCAGTGGTAGAGCGCTTGCCTAGGCCCTGGGGGAAAAAAAAAGTCGAGGGGGAAAAAAAAGATGATTGATAATGTGCTTTTTGTAACTGACCAAAGGACTGGCTGAGAATTTCTCCAAATGAACAGATAGATGCAGGGCTGATTCATAGGATGCCCACCATGATGCCTATCTGCACTAGACTAGCCAGGGACGTCTTAGTTCTCATATGCTCATTTGATTGGTTTTGTAGACATGGGAGACAGATCATAAGGTTTTTAGATAGTGATTGTTCAAGGCAGCCTCCAAGCCCCTTCCCCATTCCATTTGAAATTAATGTTAGGGTGCCAGGTTCTCCGGAAGGTTATGTTGAGCCTAAAAGAAAGCTCTTCCCTGGCTCCCATAGGAACAGTGGATATGTTCCAGCATGTCACTTTATCTGGCTCTAGATGGTCTTCGGGAATGTGTACTTTGTGAAGACAGATAATGATATTGGGAATAATCTTTTTGGATAATTTTAAAACACCAAGTCCTAGGTTTTTGGCAACTTTATCTCATGTTGTTACTAATTTTATATCAGTCCTTTGTGTTATAGACATTATTGTCACTACTTTAGAGCTGAAGAATGTGAGACATCAACTTTCCTGTCCGTCTCCCAGATCGCACAGCTAAGTAAGCAATGAAGGCGGAATTCAGTTCTGGATCTATTCCCCAACGTATCTTTTTTTTTTTTTCCATCTTTATTAACTTGGGTATTTCTTATTTACATTTCGATTGTTATTCCCTTCCTGGTTTCGGGCCAACATCCCCAACCCCTCCCCTCCCTTCTTTATGGGTGTTCCCTCCCCATCCTCCCCCATTGCCGCCCTCCCTCAACAATCACGTTCACTGGGGTTCAGTCTTGGCAGGATCAAGGGCTTCCCCTTCCACTGGTGCTCTTACTAGGCTATTCATTGCTACCTATGAGGTTGGAGCCCAGGGTCAGTCCATGTATAGTCTTTGGGTAGTGGCTTAGTCCCTGGAAGCTCTGGTTGGTTGGCATTGTTGTACATATGGGGTCTCGAGCCCCTTCAAGCTCTTCCAGTCCTTTCTCTGATTCCTTCAACGGGGGTCCCGTTCTCAGTTCAGTGGTTTGCTGCTGGCATTCACCTATGTATTTGCTGTATTCTGGCTGTGTCTCTCAGGAGAGATCTACATCCGGCTCCTGTCGGCCTGCACTTCTTTGCTTCATCCATCTTATCTAGTTTGGTGGCTGTATATGTATGGGCCACATGTGGGGCAGGCTCTGAATGGGTGTTCCTTCTGCCTCTGTTCTAAACTTTGCCTCCCTATTCCCTCCCAAGGGTATTCTTGTTCCTCTTTTAAAGAAGGAGTGAAGCATTCGCATTTTCGTCATCCTTCTTGGGTTTCATGTGTTCTGTGCATCTAGGGTAATTCGAGCATTTGGGCTAATATCCACTTATCAATGAGTGCATGCCATGTGTGTTTTTCTGTGATTCCCCAACGTATCTTAAGAGAAAAATTCTCAAGACAGACATGACCTTTCTTCCCTAGGTAAAATACAAGTAATCAGAGTTTTAAAATGATGTATGAGATACTTAAAGTATGGTGCTTCTTGATTACTGTTCACTTTTAATCCCTCAAAATTATTGACATAAATGGTAGAAGGGATTTCATGGTATAAAAGTACAATGCCATTATCAACCACAGGTAAAAAATCTTCCACATCTGAGCCCTTGTGACAGAATACAGTTTGGAGGATGCTGACAGATTCCTTGCCTGATAATTGTATAACTAAAGTAAAAGAGGCTCCAAGAGGTCATTAAATTTCTAAAGTCCTAGAAGATGTTGATAACAGAACCAGAGCTTACAATGTGGGTATGCTAAATCATTTTCCGTCTACTAAGTAAGACTGCCAGTATATAAAAATGTGAGCAGGAACTGGAATGTTACTGAAGTCAGGGTTAGATGAAGTGAAAACCTTTTATCTGATCACTTGTCCTCATTAAGGCCAAGGTGAGCTTCAGAAGGGAGAGCTGTGGAATGTTCCAGGCTTCTGTAAAGCTTAGAGGTCTGAGTGACCTAGGCAGGAAGAGGTAGGGGGAGGGTCCATTTTGACTCTTGAGATATGGATGTGACTGCCAAGTGCCCAGAATTATTCAAGAAGGATGTAAGAAATGCCTTCCCCCCTTGAACCTTTGCCCCTGACAAGACTCTTTCCCAGGAACCAGGGCCTTCTCTCCCCCTCTGGCCTTGAAGGGTGAAGGAGGCTGAGGCTTTAGGACAACATGAAGTGCTGGGAGCAGGGCAGATGTTCATGGGCAGAACACAGAAGGGTGAGCCTCCTCCATCACCAAGAAACGAGTGTGGCTTCAGTAAGGGGTTGCAAAATGATATTATAGGGTTAGGGCTAGAACAGGACAAGAGACCAGGGCCAGGCAGGGCCAGGCAGGGCCAGGCAGGGCCAGGCAGGCCCAGGCAGGGCCAGGCAAGGGTGATTCTAGGAGAAGCACTCTAAAGCCAGTTGTGAGTGCAGAATCCCAGAGAAGGCTGTATAGCCTACATGTAGCACCTAACCTAGCTTGGTTGGCCTTTTGTCCTATTAAGTGAGCCATAACCACAGACCACAGTGTTCTAGGTTCTGTGTGAAACTTGCAGTCCACAATTGTGGCTAGACTTCCTGTTTGTGCCTTCAGTCTTGATCAGCATGTGCTCTCTTCATCCTCTCCCTGATATGTCAGCTGCCACTGCTGCACACTCTCTCTTCTCAGGCCCGCGAAAACCCTCCCTCTCTCCCTCCCCTGTGCCCTCCCTCCCTCCCTCCGTCCCTTCTGACAAGGTTTCACTACACAGATCAAGCAGCTTTTGAAATTCAGATTCAAGTGATCTCTTCCCCAGCCTCCCAAGTAGCTCAGATTACAGGTCTGTGTTACCACAACTAGCTCTTGTTTCTTTCTTGATTGGAAGTTTCCCTTTTGCATCTTAGCCCCAAATTGCATCAGATACTACTCCCATGTCTTAAGATTTCTTAAGTGTGTGTGTGTGGGGTGGGGGTGTCTCATGTTTTCCCTTGAACTTAATAAGTAGTTAAGGATGACCTTGAACTCATTGCCTTGTCTTTACAACCCAATGATGGGTTACATATATGCACCATTGTGTGCAGTTTATAGGGTGATAGGACTTAAACACAGGGCTTCATGAAAACTAGGAAAGCACTCTGTCAACTGAGCTACATGCCCTGATGGTGGTGTTTGATTCTTACATATGTGGAACATGATTTGTGATTCTGGTATGCAGTGAGTAGTAGCCAGGCACCCTGATAAACATCCTTCTGTGGCTAAAACCAACAGTAAGAATAAAGAACGATCTTGCACCAAATGTCAGTAGAGCACAAAACGAGAAACCCTGCTATATTCTAAGCTATACATATAAAAGGTAAAACTTGACAACTGCCATGTGCTGTGCATCATGGCATGGAGGAACTTCCAGAAGCAGCTAATCTTCCCTCCTTTCAATTATGGAGGAGTAGGGTCTTGTCATGAGACAGCTATAGTTTGGGCAGGAAGCTACAGAGGTAGATGGGAGGAGGTTCTTACCCTCAAATTTACAACCGACTTTGAAAGAAAGCTTCTTCTCACTGCAACTTTTTACTACCTTAAAAGCGGGGGTGAGGGGTGGGGGGTAGGAGAATGGAGAGCCAGAAAAGGAATAGCATAAAACATTCAATAAAAAAAAAAAAAAAAAAACAAAAAACAAAACAAAAACCACCAAAACGTTTTGATGGGAGAGGGCTGAATCAGTAAAAGGCATTTCTGCAAGATGAGGAGCAAAGCTTGGCTCCATAGCATCCACATAAAAATGCCAAGCATGGTGGGTGGCACATGCATGTAGTCCTAGAGCTGGGGAAGCAATAGCAGGAGGACCTCTGGAACTCTTTGATCAGCTTCTTGCCAAATTAGTAAGCACCGGGTTCAATGAGATACCCTATTTCAAACAATAAGTTAGAGACTTGTGGAAAACAAGCAACATCAATTTCTATCTTCTCCTAGTATGCTCATGCACACACATACGTGTATGCCTGAGTACACACACATGCTGACAAACATGCACACACACACACACACACACACACATACACACCCAAACACTAACATACACATATTACCCTCACCCCCCCACACACACTAAAAAAAATAACTTGTGGGCTGGAGGCTGTGAATCTGATTCTAGACTTGCTTGGCACATACAAGACCTAAGATCAACCCATTGTGTGGTAAAATGTAGTATGGGCAAGAGAGAAACGACTTACATATTCAGTAGGCCATAAAATCCAAAGATTGGGGGGGTGAAGCAACAGCTCAGCAGAAGACCAAGGTTCAGTTCTTAGTCCCACATCAATGTGACTCAAACTGCCTGTAACTCCGGGAGATCCAATGTCCTCTTCTAACCTCTGTGAGTGTATTCATACATACATGCAGGGACATTTTCAAATTGCCAAGTCCCGTGGTTAAGAATCGAAGGTAATAGGTTTCCTTATTTCTATGATTCTTAATCATAATTCTTTGAATGTTTGACTTTTACTGTGTCACCAAGGTACCACACACTCTCAAGGGAAATAAATTCAAAATTTTATTTAAAGTTGATGAAATATTAATTCCCTAAGGGCGTGTCTGTTCTAGAAACCGTCAAATGTGTTTCTCATAGTTCTATGTCAGACCAAACCAGGAAAACCCTTGTCAAGACGTTTAAATGGTTAGCCTAACTTCTTGTCTCCTCTTGCTAGCTTCTTCCACCTGTGTCCCGTTGTATTCAGCATGGAGGAGCAGAATAACTCTGCTGGGAAGGAGCTTCAACACAAGACACGAGCAGAAGTTCCAGGAAAGAAAAGCTGGCAGCCACAGGCCTACACCCTTGGGGCGATTTCCAACTTTGTGTCTACTTTCCTGACCTTTCCTATCTATAAGGTTGTGTTCCGGCAGCAGATCCATGCTGTGGCCGTGTCAGAGGCTGTGAGACAGCTTTGGCACGAAGGCCCTCAGTACTTCTACCGGGGCATCTATCCTCCTCTTCTCTCCAAGACCCTCCAAGGGACTCTGTTGTTTGGCACTTATGATAGTTTGCTGTGCTTTCTCTCCCCTGTTGGGCCACACTCCCTTGGACAGCGCTGGACTGCGGGGCTCATGTCAGGTGTAGTAGAAGCTGTAGCACTTAGCCCCTTTGAGAGAGTACAGAATGTGCTTCAGGATGCTCGAAAGCAAGCTTGCTTCCCTAGCAACTAGCATTCTCAAGGAATTCAATTCTTATGGGCTTTGGGAGGCTGTCACTGGGCTATTATGGGGTTTCTGGCCAGTCCTGGTCAGAAACAGCCTGGGAAGTGCTCTCTATTTCTCCTTCAAGGATCCTATCCAGGACGGCTTGGCAAGGCAAGGCCTGCCCCATTGGGTTCCTGCTTTGGTGTCTGGTAGTGTCAATGGAACCATTACCTGCCTGATTCTGTATCCTCTGATTGTGCTAGTTGCCAATATGCAGTCTCATATTGGCTGGCAGAGAATGCCAAGCCTATGGGCCTCTGCGCAAGATGTGTGGGACACTCGAGGTAGAAAAATCCTGCTGATTTATAGAGGAGGATCCCTGATCATCCTCAGGTCCAGTGTGACGTGGGGCCTCACTACTGCTATTCATGACTTCTTGCAGAAGGCACACACACACCAGAAGGAGACCGGGCCCGAAGCCAAAAATCGTGGCTATGGTAAGCTTTGTTTTAAATCTTTCCTTGTTGGTTGTGTATAGTATATTTCTTTGGCTTGGTTACCTAAAACAACCATTACTTGCAAACTGTCACTGCATGGGAGAAGCTCCTAACTTTTCACCTGTTAGTCACAGACAAAACCTACCAAGTTCCTTGGTCAAGAAAAAAAAGTCTCCCTAGGCTATACACAGCTTCAGTTTCCACAGAACCTGGAGCCTTAAAATAAGCTGTAGCCCAGATTAAACGTCATTTCTTCAAGGTTTCTTTTTGTAAATAAGAGGAAACTTTAAAAGAAGACTCTACTCAGTACCGTGAGTCTGGGGTCCTTCTATGTGTCCCTCTGAGCAAGCTGAGTGAACTCCAAGTTCAACGAACTACACTAGACTTTGAGGACAACTTCAGAGATGCCTATGTTTTACTAACATTTCTCACTGCCTCTACCACAGCCACTCTCACTTCAAGCTGTGGGTCCCATTTTCAGGGTATCTGCTCTGATTAACAACCCTAGATTAGATTCACTTCCACCCATCAGATGCCTGAAGATGCCACTGCTGATGCTAAACATGGGGCTGAGAAAACATTTGGTGCCTGGATAGAAGGAAAAAAGACTTTGAAGCAAGAAATTTAATTTAATTACATGCCAAATAGAGAAAAATATTACTATAGATGGTTTTGGTATTTATCAGTATATATATATATATATATATATATATATATATATATATATATATATATGATTCTGTTGTCTACAAACCATTTAAGTTTTTATAAAAAACCTGGACTTAGCATGAACATATCTCTTCATAATTCATTGCTAATTCTGTTGATGTGAACAGCTCTATAGTGTAATGATCTTAGCCTGCCATTCAAGGCCATTGTCAATATGGACCCCATATAACTTTCTGCACATTTTTTTACCACACATGCATGAACTGCATAAGCCAACCAAACAGTGTTTTTCACTCCCCAGACATTCCATGAACTTACCCAAGGACATACTCTGCCCCACACTGTTCTCTTCATTCTCATTGTCCCCCAATAAAAGGCCTCGAATTTATAAAAGTCCAGCTCCAATCGCACTGTCTAAATGGAGCCACTTCTCTATCGCCCCCCCCCTCAAAACCTGAATGTTGCATTACTTTTGTGATATTCATTTTTTCTCAGCTCATCAACATGCACTGATCCATGTGGCCCCTAATGTTCTCATGTGGCCCCTAATGTTTCTTCTGTTCTTCAATACCTCCCTACTAATCTGTAAACTTCTTGAAAGCTTGGATTCTTGTATGCATTTTCAATCACTCCATTGTGCCTAGGTGCTCAATAAAGTTGGTGAATTATCGAATTGATTATCAAGCTGTGATATGGTCTCTATCCTCAGGGTGCTATCCCTATTACATGAAGATAATGTTACTGACTCATTGTCAATGAGACACATGCCTTTTGGATGTGTTTATTTTCTTTTAATAGTGGATTTAGTTTTGTGCTAATTATGATGCTAATGACAATAACAATGACAATAAAATTATGTTCAACCACAATATTTACTGAGTTTGTGGTATTTACAGCATGCTTGTGATTATAATGTCTTTAGCACCAGAATCACACTGCTCAACTCTCGTGCTTCTTTCAACTCCAGAATTTTGAGTGTTCCTAGGAAGGTATGTGCTGCAGTTCTTGCTTCATACATGGTACCATGATACGTTCTTCTACCCACACCTCCTAACTGAACCAAAATTGTCCTTATAAATGTGCATGTGTGTGCACGTGCACGCACACACACACACACACACACACACACACACACACACACAGTGCACTTTTTGAGACAGAGTCTCTCTGTGTAGCCATTGCTGTCCTATGACTTACTCTATAGGTCAGACTGGCAGCCAGGCAGTGGTAATGCATACTTTTAATCATGGCACTCAGGAGGTAAAGGCAGGCAGATTTCTGAATTCGAGGCCAACCTGGTCTACAGAGTAAGTTCCAGGATAGCCAGGACTACACAGACAAACCCAATCTCAAAAAACCAAAAAACCAAAAACCAAACAAACAAAAAACATAACAAACAAACAAACAAAAGATAGACCAGACTGGCCTTGAACTAAGAGATCCACCTGCTTTTACCTCCCAATGCTGGAATTAAAGGCTACCTACAATGTTTAGCCCATAATTCATTTTCAATGTTCTAGATATGCTATTTATATATTCAAGTTTTTTTTTTAAAGAAATCTTTTATCTCTCTGATAATTCTATAGGGCTGTTGCTCAGTAGCGGAGACTTTATCTAGAATCCTTAAGAACACCCACCATACCACAAAACAAACAGAGGCATAAAATGGGGTTTTTACCAAATTGTTTTTTACCTGGAGTTTCTAGTCCAGGCCAGCCTTGAACTCCATATTGACAAGGATGACCTTATACTTCTGGTCTTCCTGCCTTCCACCTCTCTCTCCCAAATTTTGGGGTTGCAGGTGTGCACCATCATGTCCCATTTGTGTGGCGCTGGAGCTCAAACCCAGGCAGAGCCTTGTATATGCTTGGCAAGCACTTTAACTGCCAACAGCTCCAACGCCACTTGCCAAATACATGAAATGAAAATTCACCTGACACGTTTTAAGACTCATTTGTAGTAGTTTAAATTTATGCTAATTGCTTTATACATAAGCTTTAAATATGAGTGTTGAAATTTGAAGTTATGAAATTACAAAGATGTACAACCAAAGCATGGCACAATTTATATTTTTGTTCCAAAAATTGGATCATATAAAAACCTAAGGAATACTATAAAATTACGTAGATCTATCATTTTTCCAATTACATCTTCTGAGTAATGATAATAAAATTATGTTCAACCACAATATTTACCAAGTTTGTGGTATGTAAAGCATCTTGTGATTATAATGTCTTTAGCTCAATAAAGTTTCTAGTTAAGACTGCAATTATCGGGGAGTGACTTTAAATGTCAACATTAATATTTCATTGTGATGATAATCTAGTCGTTTTTATTATATTTAAAAAATTACTTTCTGGACTTGAGATCAACAAAATGAGGAGCTAATGAACATCTCTATTGGTTTAAAGACATATTAAATCTAAAGTTTTGTTATTTTTTAAATGTGTAGCCCAGGCTGGCCTCGAACTCGTGATCCTCCTGCCTCTGCCTCCTTCAGCAAATCCTACCGGCGTGCACCACCACAACCGGCTAAGTCTAAAGTTTAACATCAACACATAAACGTAGGCAAAGGTATACACAATATGATTCAGCCATAAAGAACTACATACAGGTTTCGGTGGGATATTTTTTGAAGAATGCAATTACTGGTCTGTTGGGTGTGCATACTTTCAATATAACTAAAAATGCTGCCAAACATTTTTAACAACCTGCAAAAATTTCTACAAATTCACAGCTCCTGTCGCTCCACCTGCAGGCCAACACTTCACATTACCTGACATTTTTTTTACCTATTATTATTTACCCAGTGGCAGTAAATGAAGTCTCCTGCTTTGATTTTTCTGATCATTAATAATGTTGAACATATTTCCATATGCCTGTTGGACATTAGGATCTCTTCTTTTGTAAAATCATTTATTCAAGACATTTGCTGGTTTTCCTGTTGAATTTTGTTACTTTTTCAAACTTATTTACGGGAGTTATTGATTCTAACTTCAGTCCTTTGTTCTCTTTACAGTAAGTGTCTCTGTGTTCTGAGGAGAAATTATTTTTTGAATATATAGCCTTGTTTTTCATTTCACATTTATTTCTTCAAATATATTTGAAGTTAATTTTGTGTAAAATGTGAGAATAGTGGCTGGAGATAGGGTGTTTTCCTAGCATGTGCAAGGCCCTAGGTTCAACCCTAGCATGTAAATGCTATGAGGCTAGAAGTTCACTTTCATCTTTTCTCAATAAATATCCAGTTATCCTAATATCATTTGTTGACAAACCCTTTTCTCCATATTCATTTATGACAAAATTCTATCAAATATGAAGCATTTATATATCCTTGAGTCATCTGTAGAGCTGCTCTGTTCCACTGTTTTCCATGTCTAAGTTTGTGCCATCATACCATCGCTATATATTCTATCTCCATAAACAAGTCTTGGCGCAAGTAGGGAAAGGATGGAGGAAGAGAGTACTGGAATCAGAATGGGGGACTTCTCTGGGATGAGCTGGAACTTAGGGCTTTGGAAACTCCAGGGGATCTATGAGGGTGACCCTAGCTAAGTCTCCTTGCAGTGGAGAATATGGACCCTGAGTTGGCCATCTCCTGTAACCAGATAAGACTTCAACGGGGGATTGGGACACTGTAGCCACAAAACTTATATCTGCAATTTTGTCCTGCCTACAAGATGTTACAGGGGTAAAAAGATGGGGCGGGTTTTGAGAAGGGCCAATCAATGACCGAGATCAGGGCATGTGGGGGGAACTACACTGGCACTATTAATGATATTCTGCTATATTTGCAGACCAGAGCTTAGCCTAACTGTCATCAGAGGCTTCATCCAACAACTGATGGAAACAGATGCAGAGACTCACAGCCAAACATTAGTCAGAGCTTGGAAAATCCTGCTGAAGATGGGGAGGAAGGATTGTAGGAGCCAGAGGGGTCAAGGATACCACAAGAAAACCTACAGAACCAACTAACCTGGGCCCATAGGTGCTCACAATGAGGTGCCAACCAGAGAGAATGCATGGGATGGACCTAAACCCTTTGCCCATATGTAGTAGTTGTGCAGCTTCATGTGAGAGTCCTAAAGAAGAAGCAGGGGCTGTCTCTGACTCTGTTGCCTGCCTTTGGATCCCTTTCTCCTAAATGAGCTGTCTTGTCTAGCCTCAATAAGAGTGAATGCACCCAATTTTACTACAACTCGCTATGCCAAGGCAGACTGCTATCCATGAGAAGCCTCCCATTTTCTGAAGAGAAATGGAGGAGGAGTGGATGTGGGGAGTGTTAGGGGAAGGACTGGGAGGAGAAGATGGAGGAGAAACTGGGGTCGAAATGTAAAGTAAGTAAATAAACTAATGTTTTAAAAGATAATCAGAAGACTTTTACAGGAACGAGGACCTATTTCTCAAGGTATAATTTAAAATGTGTTAATTGCTACAATTTAAAGTTTATGTACTGTTTAAATGAAAATAAAGTAAAATCGGAATCATAAAAAGAGGAAAAAGTATTGGGATCAAAAGAGAAAGTCTTCTCACATTATTCTTGTTCCCTCAGAGTTTAAGTGTTCTTGTCACCGTCTACAAGAACAATAGATTTCACTTATTTCGCATCTCAATGTGACCACATTCACTGTTTTGCACCAAAAGAAAAAATAAAGGAGCGAATGCAACATAAAGTAAAGCAGTAGGTTTAGGTACAAGAAAGTAGTGGTAATTCTGAAGATTCTGCTGCCTTTATAGAAAATAAAACATCTTCTGTCTTGTTGTTGTAATTTTATAAAAATAAAACGGTAATGTTGGTCTTTTACCCTGCTAGGTCCTACACCTCAGTGCCCCAGATATCTGCTGGATATCTTGGCGGAAACACAGCCCAGCACACACTTTCTTACACTGAGACTCTCATAAAAGAACACACCACACACAATAATCTTAGATCCAATTGGTGAGATATAATTGCCCCTTACACATACAAAGCCCAGTACCATCCATCCCTTGCCCTTTTATTTGCCAGGTCTCCAGCTTCTCCTTCTCCCACAACGACTCCTTGCTTCTCCTCTCTCTCTCTCTTTTCTTTACTCACTCTCCCAACTATATCAACTCTTCCATGCTTCAGTTTCTCCTTCTCTTACAACGACTCCTAGCTTCTCCCCTCTCTCCATCTCCTGTCTCCTCTAACTCTTCTCAGTTCCCCATCGTGTCTCTAAACTGTCCCCTTTTCCACCTATCTTCATTTCTCCTCTCCCTCACTCTCTCAACTGTTCCATCCTTTCCCCCCCTGCTCAGGTTCCACTGGCTCAACTGTCGCCAACTGTCCTCTCTCAACCTATTCTCTGAATCTAATCCCCCTCTCGCTCCTGACTCCTCCCTCTGCCCAAATCTAGTGCTCTTGCCTTTATTCCACAAATTCAGAGAGAACTCCAAGGCAAACCACAACACTGTCTGAGTGAGGTTTTCTCATCCCTTGGGGTTACTCGTTGAAAAATATGACCCTAGGAAATAGTCAAGGTAAAAAGTCAACAGTGCCCTATGTTTTTGGCATTTACAATGCTTTAGTCAGTGTTTCTAGTGTTGTGATGAAAAGAAACACTATGACCAGAAAGCAACTTGGGGAGGAAAGGGTTTATTCAGTTTACACTTTCCACATTTTGTTCATTACCAAAGGAAGTCAGGGCAGGAACCTGGAGGCAGGAGCTATGGAGCCATGGAGGGTGCTGCTTACTGGCTTACTTGCCCTGCTTTCTTAGAGAACCCAGAATCATCAGCCCAAGGATAGCACTATCCATTGGATGGCATCACCCACGATGGCCTGGGCACCCATTCATCAATTACTAATTGAGAGAATGCCTTATAGTTGGATCTCATGGAAGCATTTCAACTGGGAGGCTCTTCTTCTCTGATGACTCTAGCTTGTGTCAAGTTGACAGGGAGGTAGCTAGTATAAAGAATAATAAGAAGGGCTGGAGAGATGGCTCAATGGTTAAGAGAACTGGCTGCTCTTCCAAAGGTCATGAGTTCAATTCTCAGCAGCCACATGGTGGCTCACAACCATCTGCAATGGGATCTAATGCCCTTGTTTGGTGTGTCAAGGACAGCAGTGTATTCATATGCATGAAATAAATAAATAAATAAATAAATAAATAAATAAATAAATAAATAAATCTTTTAAAAAAAGAATAATAAGTGACAAGGATGCTTGGTGGCCACAGTAGGCTGCCATTCTCCGCAATACTATCAGCAACAGATTTTCAGTATTGTGGTGCTGTTTTCCAAACGTTGAGTTTTACTGCTTACTATTATTATTATTGTCTTTTCTGTTGGTTGAGGATTTTATGTCTGTGTATGATGTGTTTTGAACAAAGACACAATCCCATTCTCTCTTTTCTGATTCCTCTTCTATTCTCATTACAATGATTAACCCCTTATTTCATGTATCTTCTTCTTCCATTTAGTGCTGACAGTATGTGCATGGGAGTAGGGCCATCTGCTGGAACATGGGTAGCCTCTCAAGGACCTCATCTTTGAAGAAAACTGACTTTCCCTTTCCCAACAACCATCAACTGTTAGTAATTCTCAGCTAGAGGCAGGACTTCTTGTGCTCCCCTATTTATTTATTTATTTGTTTGTTTGTTTGTTTCATGTATGTGGGCACAATGTTGCTGTCTTCAGACACACCAGAAGAGGGCATTGGATGCCCATTACGGATGGTTGTGAGCCACCATGTGGGTGCTGGGAATTGAACTCAGAACCTCTGGAAGAGCAGTCAGTGCTCTTAACCACTGAGCCATCTCTCCAGCCCCGCTCCTTACTCTTCTATGCTGGGATATTGTCTGATTTAATTTTGATCAGGTCATGTACCTGTAATCACAACTGTTCAGAAAACATGGTAGTAATCCATTGCCTCTAGCTCTTAAAATCTTTCTGTCCCTCTTCTGGGATAATCCCTAAGCCTTGGGGGGAGGTAACTTCAGTCTACATAGTTTTTGTCTTCTGTTTCTTGCACGTCAAACAAAGTACTAGGTGAAAAGTAGTGTCAGCAGATTGTCTTGTGGTTATTCTAAACTAATTGTTCTCCTGGTCAATGGCACAAAAAGTCTAAAGTGTCACATGATTATATAGGAAATGTTCAGGAGTCAGGAGTGGATGGCCCTGAACCACTGGCTTCACATCTGTACTATGAACTGGCCAGAGATTAGAACACAGGCTACTGAGCATAGGTTCAAAACCACTGGTCATTATAGTATGGTCCTTTCCCAAGGCTTCATTTAAAAGCAAAAACAAAACC